>NC_142031.1:61107360-61407460 GCF_982192425.1 Myodes glareolus
TTCCAAACACAAACCCAGGGCACTCTCAGCATCCCTGCCCAGCATTCCAGGATGCGATGACAATGATGACCGACTGAATGAGACAGTTTCCAAACTGGTGAGATGAAGGCTTAAGTCACAAACAATCCCACACCAGTTTGGAATTATGATTAATAGAATGGTTATTTGTTTAAAGGGGAAAAATTTACAGATCACCGTCCCAGACAACAGTCCTCTGCGTGATCAGGAAAGGAGTCTAGGAGCCAGAAGCAGAACTGGAAGCCAGAGAGAGAATGGAGGACAGCCGCTGCTTTTTTAAAGAGAGAGAGAGATCACGCCCCAATGGGCTAGTATCTCAGTGGCTGTTGGCTGAAGGAGCGGAAGGAGCTCCCGCAGCACCTCCCCCTTTTGTTTAAGTAAGACAGTTCTAAACGCAATTATATCCAATACGTACAAATATCCTATTCTAACTAGCTTAAGTCTTATATAATAAATAACTTGGCCAAGTCATGAGAGGAAGGTAACTACATTTATATAGTCTTCAACCCCATCGAATCTCTGAGAAGTGAAATAATGTTACCTGAGTAATTAGGAAGTTCAATCAAACAACTTCCAGAACATGTGACAAATCACAGAGACAACTGGCTACCTGGGCAACCACCCAAAGTCACGTTTGCAGCGCTGAAGCAACTAACTTTGGCTAAGGCCTAACATAACTGACAAACCATTTTAAAAGGCAAGAAACTTTTCAAAACTATCTTACCCTGTCTTGGTAACAGGAAAATTGTGTGTATTATGTCAATCATATTTTAAATAAATGCTGATTGGCCAGGCAGGAAGTATAGGTGGGTCAACCAGACAGGAAGTAGAGGTGGGGCAAGAACAGGAGTATTCTGGGAAGAAGGAAGCCCATTAACCCCACTCCTGTCCAGACACCAAAGAAATAGGATGTGACCTGCCCAGCTGGCAAAGGTACTGAACCATGTGGCTAACATAGGTAAGAATTATGGGGTAATATAAGCTCCAAGAGCTAATAAGTAGCCTGAGCTAATGGGACAATCAGTTTTATAACTTATGGAGATCTCTGTGTGATTTTCTTTGGGGCTTGCTGGCTGTGAGGTACTGGGCGGGACAGATACCCCAACAAGCTGGCCCTCATGTTACAGTGAGCTGCCTGAAGTTGAACAGTGAGCTCCAGGGTTTCTGCTTTCATGAACTGTCACCCATTGGGGTGGGATTTTAGGAATACAGCTGTTTCAGAGTAGTTTCTGCTCTTGGAAGTGACCCCTCACTCACACTCCTGATACCCCAGTAAAACTCATTGGTTCACCCAGTTGGATGTCAGTGGTATCATTGGTCTGCTATTGACTCCCTATCTGGGTAAGTACACATTGGTTCACATCTCCCCAAGAACAGTGACAATCAATTGATGGAGGATGTCCTTTTGTATATGTGTTGCCTTTTGGTGAATAAAATTGTTTTGGCCAATAGCTTAGCACAGTAAAGCCAGGCAGGAAATCAGAACAGAGATATACAGAGAGAGTAAGAGGAGTGAGGAGACGCCATGTAGCTGCCGAAGGAGACAGATGCCACCAGAACCTTTAAGTGGTAGGCCACAACCTCATGGCAATACACAGATTAATAGAAATGGGTTAATTGAAGATGTAAGAGTTAGCTAGGAATATGCCTGAGTCATTGGCCAATTAATAAATAGTTTCTGTGTGATAATTCGGGTCTGAGCGGCTGGGAAATGAACAGTCTCCGCCTACACACAATGACAGGCACCTCCGACTGGCCGAGCTCAGCCTCTATTCTACATTCTCTATTCTAGAAGGTACTCTTCATTACCTTCTCTCCTGCAGTTCTCTATTCACCGATATGCCCCCCTTTGAGGGTGTGCAATGCTTCATCTACTCTAAAGTTACATTGTACATACCATATTGAAAATTTATAAATGAGTCTCTCTTAGCATTCATGTCTGCTGTTTATTCAAAATGCTATCACTAATTGACATAGAACCTTATTGTTTCATGTTTACACTAAACACTTTATTGACTGTAGCTCTAAATGACAATTTTTAATAAAAAGCACAGACAATTAATAGATAGTGTCAGCTTCTTTCTATTGCTGTGATAAAACCATAAGCAAAGGCGACTATGGGAATAAAGAGTTTATTTCATCCTAAAGCTTACAGTCCACCACGAAGGGGCGCCAGGAACTGAAGCAGAGACCATGGAGGAGCGCAGTCTACAGGCTTGCTCAGCCTGCTTTCTTTTACCACCCAGGACCACCTGCTCAGGAGTGGCACCCTCTCATCAATCACTAATCAAGAAAATGAAAACGCCCCACAGACTTGCCAGTAGGCAATCTGACAGGTTTTCTCACTTAAGGTTTCTCTTCCCAGATGACTCTACCTTGTGATAAAAATCTAAGCAGGGTAGATAGCATATGGCCCCTTGAAAGGGGACAGATAAGCAGGCCCAAGCTCAGGGACCAGCCTTAGCCTGGTGTTGCCAGGGAAGTCAAACCAGTCCACTGACACCCTTTTGGCCTTTATACAACGTGTAGGGACTCAGCGGGTCAGTGTCAACAGGTGTTTTGGAGCCTGAGAGGGGTGTAAGCAGGTGTGTGTTGCTCACACATGCAGAGGAGCTGTCCGCTCCCTCTGTCGTAGGTTCTGATGTAGGTTCACACCAGTGAAGGCTGTGCTGGGCATGGGGCTATTCATGGACTCCTGGTCTTCAGAGCTGCTCAAGTGAGGCTGGGTCTAGACCTGACTTCTGGCTGCAAAATCTGCCTCCATCTATCACCTCCACCCAGAGACCCAGGGATTCTGACCTGAAACACCTGCTTGCTATGTTTGCCAGGCGTTAGTACACACCATGTCATCTGGTTTGTTCCAAAACCCTTTAAAGAAGGCATTTTAGCCCTATTAATGAGAGAAGGTTGAAGAAGAAGCAGGTAAAAGGGAAATAGCTTGGATGTCATGGGAGAGTCTAAACCAAGCTCCCAGCACTGTCAAAAGTGCTCAGCTGTGAGGAAGGATGACCACTCTTGAGGTTCCCAAGCTGGGCTTAGCCAGGCTCATCTGGGTGACCTTCTTCCTTCCACACAACAGCCCGCAGCCTCTGGGACTCCTGCCCAGCGCAGACTCAGAGCTGCCCATCTAGGAGTGCCATCATCTTGTTTACGTTTCTTATCCCACACACCCTCAGCTCTTGAGGAGACTTTTATATTGCCACGGATGCAGGCTGAGAAGCACCCTCCACAGTTTGCAAAATCACGGGATGCACAACTTTGGAAAAGCAATGATTTGCTGGTAATTTTCCACGAGGAAAACCATCATGGCTGTACGGAAGCAGGTAGAAGGAGGAACAGCGTGAAATCTCTCTCTCTCTCTCTCTCTCTCTCTCTCTCACACACACACACACACACACACACACACACACATACACACACACACACACATGTGCTGTGACAAGTCATGGAGAAAAGAAAAAACTGTAACCATGAGGCTTGTAGGTGATGAAAAACAGGGACAAGGGAAGAGGTGGGGCCACCTCAGGGCCCTGTCACAAGTGCGCTCACACGTCATTAGCCGTGGGCAGAATAAAAGTAACTGAGGAGTGGGTAATCTTAGCACCATGGTGAAGAAAATTATTATGGAGCTCTGAGATTAAGCTGAGAAACTTTGAAATGTAAAATAAATTTAAGACATTTATATTTTGTAATAATTATGTTCTCTCCCTAGTAACACTTTAAATTTTTATTGAGCACATTTAACAATAAAAATAATGCTTATCATTTACTAATCTCCTGCAATCATGACATGCAAGGAACACTTTTATATGCATGCCCAACATGAGGAAGGAGGCTGAACTTAAGAAGCAATCACAGTGGCAACAGCACTCATTCAGTGACTACTTTTCTCTCCAGCAAGTTAGACAGAGACTGTCGCAACCTACTCCGAGGTGGCAATTAATCCACTCCCTTCCCACCTCAAGGAGAAGTCTGGATCTAAGAGTGGTGGCATGGTGGTTAGGAGCCCACGGGGAGCTGCAGCCCTGCCTTAGAGCTAGAGACACAGTGGTGGAGACAGAACTGCCAGGCAGTAACTCGAGAGCCTACGTAGACCTTTCCAACCAGCATTCAATTCAACAGAACAGCTATAGGTCAGTCTTGACATTTGGTCCTGATTGGTCAGAGCTCCATCTTACCTCGTATGAAGAGGGCCACGGTACACAGCTCCAAACACACACTCCTCTACACTGTTTTAGCTGCTGGTACTTTAAATATTTTATAGAATTCCTCTGTCATTCCAGTGGTTGGAAGAGTTCTTTAAACAAATAAGTCTTTAAAAATTCAACAAAAATACTTGCTCAGTCCCAAATTTGGAAAACAACATTAAATGTTCATTCATAGTAAGAGTGGTTTTCTTGAGTGATCACAATGAGGATTTACAGGCCCAGATTTATAATTTTGCTTTCAAGTTTATGTCTTACCTGGCAGAAACTCAAAACAAATGAATTCATTTAATGCCATTATCCAAATGCTTAAATTTAAGAATATGAGTTGCCCTAACAGTATACTGCTGAGTGAACACACAGCAGGCTACTATAACTAACAGAAAATACTAAAGTTTCTATGGTGCACGTATTACAAATACTCCTATGACACTTAAATCATGGGGTCAAAAGAGGTGACTGAGTCTCTGCTGTCTGCTACGGGAAGTAAGTGCTGTGGCTCTCCCATGTCCTTATAATTACACTACGAAGTATGCAAGGATCAGAGTGCTTGCTTGGTTACCAGGTACAACCGGCCTGGTTCAGACAGACAACACCTGAGTCACTGGGTCCCCTCAGAACGTCTGCCAGGATGGGCCATAAAAAGGCCTCCCAAGGGAACAGCACTGGTCTATGCCCTGGAACTCAGAGCACCAGTGAAAAGAAAACACCTTCCAGGCATCCTTGCGGTGCTGCTCTTCCTCGTGAGATTCACTACAAATTACTGGCCTTTACCAGAATTGCTTAAGCTAAGTGTTCTAGTGCAGCTACTACAACTGCCTACAACAGAGAGCGCTGAGAAGGAAAAGGACGTCCTGGGGAAGTCGCTCAAAGCATCCACTCACCTCCACAGGCAGCATTTGCTTGGTGTTGTAAAGAGAGCGGCAGATCTTCAACACCTCATCCCCTAGCTCCCGCTTGTTCTCTGCTGTGCATCTGGTCAGCATCACAGTCGCCAGTCTCACCCATGGGTTGCTGCCTGTGCTGCTCCTCACAGAGAATGTGCAAAACATTGGAGGTGATTAAAGCTCTCACAACTGTGACAAATTAAATAACAACAACAAAAATTCCTTCCACTTCTGAAATAAGGTGTTTATGGCAGCTCACACCTGGAGAGTACAGAATGTGCTCCTTTAACCTATCTCCTGGAGAAGGTGACATGGAGAAGCTGTGCAGACCTCTGTGGCATGAACAAGCAGAGGGCAGCACTGGGGCATCAGATGTCCTGAGAGCTCAGGCTCCTAAGTCATTTATAGACCCAGTCTCAAATTCTGACCCCAAGGTGGTACTGCCAATACTAGAATCTCTATTTATAACTCTCTGCTCTGGTGACTAGGACCCAGGGACCTGCAGTTAGCAAGCATTGGCAGGCCCTGAGTAGCTTTAGCAAGACCACAGAAAAGCACTTCTGAGACAGTGAAGGTGCTACGGTGAACAGAGCTGGTGCGACAGTCAGATACACCACGGTAGAACATGAGGGACTGGGAGTCACTAGTTCAAAGCCATTCTGGGCTACATAACCAGACTCTGCCTTAAACAACCACAAGCCCAAACTAAACAGTTAGGGTGAAACCCCACTCTTTAGAACACAGTCAGCACGCCATCATTGTCACAGATGATAGAGACCTGAGCCATGTTTTTTTTTCCTTTCTAAAAGCACTGGGTAAAAAACAGAAGATGATCTCCTCAGTTTGCTTCAGGAGTCCTAACGTGTCCGCCCTAGGGCTCGGGCGAGGACTTTCTCCCACATGTTCTTTTCTGCTCCTAAATTGCTCCAGGGGAACCATTTTCGGGGAAGCATCCTTCTTCCCATTCCAAGATGTGGAAGGTTTGCTGGTCTAGGGCAGAATCGCGCACTGAGTACCGAAGATCAGTACTGGAGCGGACAGGCCTGAGCAGGTCCCAGGGCCTCACGCTTCTTAACAATGAAATGCAGCCTCAGACAGACAGTGACGTGTTCAGCGGAAAGGGGCCACATGGCCAACAGCACAGGATGAGGCAGGTACTCCAAGTCTCTCTGAGTGGCAGTTGCAAGCTCAGCAGGACAGAAAGGAGAGCCCAAGGCTATGATGGGGCCAGTCCTGGTGAGAACTCCGTCTCCTTCACTCGTTAGCTATGAGCAAACTGAAGCGACTTAACTTTTGAATCTCAGTTCCTCATCTACATAACTAGGTAGAACTACCTTTGCATGTTTGTTGTGTGAATGATTGGTAATAGCAAGCTCAATACTGCGAGTGCTTAATAAATGGGAACTATTTGTTCCATATGAATTCTCAAGGCAGCACTGTAAGCTTTGTTTTAAAAAATCAGGCAACAAATTTCCTAGTGAAAATACCAGCGCTCATGCTGTAAATTAGACAGGGCCGTGATGGACTGTACGACACCGCGGAAGGAGACACTGGGCTCAGACACAGGGAAAAGTAGAGAGACACTCTAATATTTCAAAAACAATTTAAATTGCCTTAAAAGTCAAGTAATGATCTCTGTTTCTCTCACACAATATAATATATATCTTTTTAAATTTACAATTATGCTTGCGTTCTTCAGTTACCCATGAAAATACAATTCAAAAAACACTAAAAGGAAAATCCAAAAGCAGTTGCATGATGATCCAGGGTATCCATGCTACATACAGGTTCTTCTTTCTGTTGGTCATTTAGCTGCCCCTCTGCTAACAGACTGTCCACAGTATTCCGGTGCCTGCACTTAACTAATCCTTACTTAGTCAGCGGTCGTCTACTCCAGCGGAAATAGTGACAATGGCTGCTCGGACACGCCAAAGGACAGCCATAAAGTGTCCCCTTTAAGTGAAAATTGAAAAGTTATCAACTGTAGGGAAAAAACCGTATGCTGGCATTGCCAAGACCTGTCGTGAAAACAAATCTTTCACCTGTGAAACTGTCAGGAAGGAAAACAAAATTCAACCGTGCTTCTATTGTACACTGAACTGCAAGGTTACAACCACAGGGGACTAAAGAGGTGGCTTAGTGGGTGTCAGTGCCTGCCCTGCAAGCATAAGGTCCTGAAGACATGAGGTCACATCACCAGTATCCATATAAGGTACATGTCTGTAACCCCGGCTGGAGGGGGTGGGCACTGACATGGCTGTACGTGTCTGTAACACCAGAATTAGGGCCTGGAGAGAGGTGTGTACTGAGGGCCTGGATAAAGTAGTTTAAACTCAGTCTATCTCAAGCAATAGGATGGAGAGGGAGAAACAACTTAGCTTGTACTCTGGCCTTCATATTGGTGTGCATACCTATCTATGTGAATATAACACACACACACAGATATAACACAACACACATCTATTTTTAAACAAAAATTATTGGGTATAAAATTCATTCCTGGTACTGTAATTTGGTCAAAAGCCTATGCCTGGGGAGGTCACAGAACCCGGAGTATAACTTGCTAATGTTATTTTGCTAAATGACCATCCTGTCAAACTGTCTTCTACACATGTATGTGTGTATTCATTGACCTCAGTTGCCCACAACCTTGGCCAGAGAAATTTCAACACCATGAAGACTCAGAGAATACTGTGGCAGAAGTAGGCGAGGGTGTAAGAGCCAGAGAAAGTGGAGAAGGGCGTGAAATGCTGTCTCCAACAAGATCGAGCCAGCCTAAATCCCAGCACAGGTAGGGGAGAAATCTCCAGGTCCCAGCACTTACAGAGGAGCTGGTAGCAGTGGATACTCACTGGCATGGTTTTCTGTTTGTTTGTTTGTTTGTTTACTGAGGATGTGGCTACTGGTAGATTACCATGCTACAGTGGATAGTGCCATACCCATGCACATACGGGCAGCAATATCAGGACTTATTGGGCTATCAAAAAAAAAAAAAGATGGATTTGGGAAGGGGTATGTGGTGGGATATGAGATGAGATTGAGAGGAAAATGGGTGATAGTCATGATCATATTTCACTGTATACATGTATGAAATTCTTAAAAAAATTAAAAAAATAATAAAAAGAGAAAAAAATCACTGCCACAGTACATAGTAAGTGCTTAGCTAGAAAGGAGAAAAGCATTAAATCTGTGCAGAGAGGTACAGGAAAATGTATAGGAAAAGCATGGTGGAGAACAGAGTGTGGTACCGTCCACATTTTCAGAGTTCTTGGAACATAAGCTCCTCATATATATGTGTGTGCAAGTACACACAGACACACACAGGCACACACACCTCCTCTCTCTCCTTTCATTAGCTTCGCTGGCGATATTACATTTTCCAAACTGACATTCAGACAGAGGATGTCAAGTTAGTCTAAACTTATCATAATACTTACACACATTCACTTTTCATAGGCGGCCAAGCTTGCAGGAGTAAAATCAAGTGCTGAAATTCAGTCTCACTGTGACCAGATTCCAGGAGCTCCGTGAACAGAGAGTAGCGGCTTTCTTCATTCTCAATGTCAGCTATGTCTACCTGGAAGAAGCAAATACAGTTGAAGCTCGTGGCAATGCAGAGTCGGTTCCCAGAAGACTGAAGGTGACTATATGAGAAAATAACCTTGAAAATACTGGTTACAAATTTAATTAATAGCATCAAAACACAAACCAGAACAAAACTCTGCTATGGTTCAGATGTGTGTCATCTGAAAGCTCCCAGGCAGGGAGGCTGGTCCTTAGAGGAGCTTACTGGTCCCAAGGTTGCTGCCACAATGGCCTTTGAAGGGGACCACAGGACCTTACTCTTGCCTGATTTTGCATTAATGGTATGATCTCTCCCTTACCCTGCTACCCCAATCAGAAGTGGCACAGTCAAGAAGGCCCTTGCCAGAGAGGAACCAGTGTCATCACTGTGTTTTATCCTCTGTACCTGCAGTGACATAAACCTCTGTTCATTACATACTCAGAATGCCTCAGGCATTTCATTCCAGTAATGAAGAAACACCCTAATACACAAATCTTCAGAAGTTCAAATACTTACAGTGAGGTCTCAATTTTCCTTACCAAAATAAAGTCAAACAAATAGCCTTCTACAGACGAGTCAATTGCATTTAACATGTTAAAATACAGATTGCTTTTACTTTTGAAACTAGTATTTAAGTATACTTAATATCAAATGAATGTAGAATGAACAATTTGTCTAAAGTTAATTCCCAATATTCATCAGAGAACTGTTTTGTTTCCATGTGCCTAGAAAGTCCTCTAATTTGACCCAAAGACTCTACGTAAGTTCACTTGTCACATGATGCTTTTGCTACAAACCAAACTAAACCAAACACCCAATTTATGCCCATTCTGTTTCTGCATAGCCGACCAAACAGCTTCTCTTCCAATCCCGGCAGCTGTGAACACAGTGCCCATGTAGAGCCTCTGGGGGAAGTGGCAGTCATTTTACACTAAAAAGTGGTTTTGACATAAAAGTACGTCAGCTTCCCCTTATTAGTTTCTCTTCACACAGGTTCTCAGCATTTGTGTGGACAGACAATCATAACAGCAAATACATGATGGTATGTGTTCACAGGAATTCAGAAAATCACATCCTGAAAGGATAATGAGAAGGGATTTTCTTATGCATTTGTTCAATTGTCATACACTAATGCATGTTTCCAAAACATTTATTTAATGGTCAAGATGGCTCTGACGGATGATATCATCTGAAGAAGTAACACCACAGATTCTGCAATGTTGTAAGTGTACTCTGAAATTACTGGCAATTACTACAGGAAGCCCAGGTCCTACAGTGACCTACTGGATCCTCCAAAGCCCACCTTGAGCCCCAGACCATTCAGATCTGGAATAATAGCCCCAGAGTACTTCATAGGTTTTGAAATAATTTCACGGTACAGCAAGCCAGCTGACCCTGTCACAGCTCCATGAGGGGGGCACTCAGAGTGAGCAACCCCACGGAACATACAGACATGTGTCAACTGTCCTAGTGCTGGGACTCTCAAGTGACAGAGCCAAAAGCTAATCAGAGCTACATGTTCTGACAAGAGGACGGAACACTAGAAAAGCTCAACATTATTTAAATGAGGCTTCCAACTGGGAGCAGGCAATTGTCTCAGGAATAAAGAAACAGGTTGTAAAAACCCAAATTCAAGACCTGCAAGACCCAATCTGCTCACCTTCAACCATCTCCAGCCTCAAGGCCTGTTGAGGTTTCCCACCGACAATCACACGCATTCTGCCTCGGCTACCCGGAACTGCTCCTTGGCCAGGCACATTCTTCTTCCAGATACTGGTGGAAGCTTAGAGACCTGTTTTTCTCAAAGCGGTGAACATCACCCTTCTGGCAATGGCCCCGCTTACCTGACTGAAAGCACGCCCATGCTGTGCATCTTTCTGTTTCATTTTCCTTCTCAGTACTTAAAAAACATGATGTGCAATAAGCTCTTTTGGCGTGAGAGAACTGAGTGGCCTAACTTACAAATAAATGATAATTTATCATTTATAAGACAATTTAGCATAAGTAATGTTAAATCCTCATAGATTTGCCATAAAGTTTTGGTCGGTTTTGTTACTGAAGCTAAAAGACTTAACAATAATATGCTGCCAGACGAGGAACAGAGCACTGCCGGAACCGCAGACAACAGGGATCACGCGGCCCAACAGATTTCAGGGACGCCCCTTGCTCTGGACCTTGTATTCCTCACTTGGTTTCAGGTCATAAGGGTGCAGCTTGATGTCTGCATCAGGGGGAGGGGCTGGCCTCTTTGTGCTCCACAACCTAGTTTCCTGAGCAGAGGTTTTTGCTTAAAAGGAAAGCACTGAAGACCCAGCAGATGGTGCACTGCTAACATGCTCAGTAATACCATGATCAAGGAGTCTGTGATTAAATGAAGATAATTAACATCAAGCAGCTCCCCTTTTTATTATAAAGCACAGGCTCTATGTGGATTGTGTTTCTATATGTGATATATATCTCATGAAGTGATTTCTTTTAAAGTTATGTTTTAACATCTAGATTCAATTTTTTTCCAAAAACTTTAAAATCTTGTAAAATTTGAAAAGATTTCATCGAAAAGGGAAATCTAACTATAAATTAAACTTTCATGTTTTATTAGTTTTAGAATAGTTTCAATTTATGAATATTTTAATAGTATTTTGGTATAATCTCCCTGTCACGCTGACATAAGCACAAGGGTGATCTGCTGCACACAAGCTCGCCAGCCATCTCAGTATCCTAACTCCTCGAGCAAACAACCCAAGAGCCAAGCGAGCTCTTCAGTCTGAGGAGAACCATGGGCAGCATATGCTGCCAAGGACAAGAACAAAACTTCTATGAGAAACGTGAACTTTAATAAACCTGTATCTGCCACCTTCCCAACACCTTCCCAACAAGGTGTTTCTAGTAAGACAGATTGACAGTGATATGAATTGGATTCTTAACACTATGTAACATGTAAGAATTGCTTTTACATAGGAAATGGACCAATGTTCAGGAGCTACCTACTTTAGTCAAATATTTTCCAAACAGTCAGCATGTTTCATCAACATACATCAGAGTGAAAGGCAGATCAATGGATTTATTTTCTAGTTTTACAAATCTATGAGAAAAAAAAGGCTGCTGCCATGGTTTCAAATTCCACATGGAAACTAATATTTAGGATAGAACCACTTGTAAATTTGCTACAGCACTCAAGAATGGTGTGGACATCTACAAGAAGAACCCAGTGACTGGGTATCTGTTTGGGTTTTCCTCTTGTACATCAACCTCAACACTATATTTCATATGCTGGGCACAGAGAGAGAAGCTCTAGTCTGGAAGAAACAAGACTTCACAGAGACTGGATTTTAGAAAGAAGACTTAAAAGATGAAATAGAAGAAATTAAGATATGGGTAGAGTGAATCCCGCAAACCCAGGAGATTCTTACATTCCTCCTAGATTCTTGCACAACACACAATACATAATGAAATGGGAAGATACTGAAAGAAAATAAAGCACATTTAATACATTGTCAGAGGAGAACCAGAGTAATTTTGTTGATCTGGAAGGCTGTGGCACTCAGTTGGTAAAATGACTAACAACATGCATGGACAGACAACAGGCCATTACCAGCTAACACCACCCATATGTTCTGAGGAGTCTCCTTCCTGCTGGAATTTGCAATGTTGGAAGTGGGGGTGAAACACGCAGATGGGGACTGTAGAAATCCCTCGTGCTTCTGTAACTGATAGTTTTAGACAGAAAAAGATTCAAAAGCAGTGCATTCCTCTGTGGCTTATAGAGGGGAGGGGCGAGTGTTAAGTGTGAACTTTTACTCAACTATATACTCGGGGTTGAGCCTCTACTCCCAATGGTAAGGCAGAGCCGAAGTATAATAGCTCCCTTGAAATAAGGACTCGGGTTTTAAATATGTCAGCCCTAGTCCCCGGTATATTAAAAGTGAAATCAATGACCTCCCACCCAACAGCTTAGCCTCTAGCACTAGGAGGTGCAAGAAGGGCCCAAGAGTCAGAATTGTGAATTCTAAGACTATTTCCCAGCTGGACTCCCTGGCCCCACAACTGAAGCTGTGTGAGCTGTTGTTCTGCCTACAGACTGCAGCGCGGCTATTGGAAGTGCAGTGGACTGAGCACAGCTCCCTGCAGTCATGGCCAAAGCTCTAAGGAAATCCAGTGTTCATTTTGTGTATTTTAACTTTTTTTCTCTTAACATAAACGAGTAGCTAAACCCAGAGCCAGGCCCTGATGGTGGGGCTCTAGAAATAAGAGGCAAATCCCTTTTCAAGTCACTGAAAGATTAAATGAGAGAAAGCAAGGCTAGCACCACCTCTCCACAGCTCACACTGTTGGTCCCAGGGTCTACGCGGCTTTGCTTTCTCACTGAAATCATCTGCCAGAATGTTGGTTACCTGAGTCATACAGAGAAGACTTTGGCTCTGCTCTACTCAAAGGAGAGATGATGGCTAGGATCCCCACTACACACAAAGGGACATGTCAGGCTTCTAAGGAAGTTCCCATGCAAAGTCTCTCTTAGGCTGACCCCATTCCTGAGAGTAAACTCCCAGGCGTCTGACTGTATATGAAAACAGATGGGTCATGCCCTGTTCCCTGCATTGTGATATGTGTTATAGAAACAAGACTCTGGAGCTGATTTTGAAAGACACAGCCTTTGTTAAAGATAAGAAAGACTCTCTCTTCCTGACAAGCCAGCAGGATAGTGTGTCTAGTGGTTCTGACAGAAGAGAAGAGACTGTTGGGTCAGAAACAAAGACCTTTTATACTCACAGGAAAAGTGGCAGCCAGGGCACTGTGTCAGTTCCCTAAGTCCTTAGGCTCAGAAGCAGTACTTAGAAAGTGACACACACATGCAGTATGGATTGTGAAGAGCCCCACACTCAAAGACTAAGAACCTGCTATACTGAACGGCATGTGTATGTGACCTGCTCATAGAAGACAGTACCTTCCCAGGCCATGTCTATAAAATGCCAATTAAAAGAATCTTTTTTTTTAATTAAAAATTTCCACCTCCTCCCCTCCTCTCCCCCCACACCCCGTCCTTCTCCAGGCCAAAGAGCAGTCAGGGTTCCTTACCCTATGGGAAGTCCAAGGTCCTCCCCGCTCCCCGCCCAGGTCCAGGAAGGTGAGCATCCAAACAGACAAGGCTCCCACAAAGCCCGTCCACGCAGTAGAACCAAAGCCCAGCACCATTGTCCTTGGCTTCTCAGTCAGCCTCCACCGTCAGCCACATTCAGAGAGTCTGGTTTGATCACAGGCTCCATCAGTCCCATTCCAACTGGCTTTGGTGATCTCCCATTAGATCTGTCCTACTGTCTCTGTGGGTGAACGCACCCCTCGTGGTCCTGACTTCCTTGCTCATGGTCTCCCTCCTTCTGTTCCTCATTAGGACCTTGGGAGCTCAGTCCAGTGCTCCAATGTGGGTCTCTGTCTCTATCTCCATCCATCGCCAGATAAAGGTTCTATGGTAATATGCAAGATATTCATCAGTGCGGCTATAGAACAAGGCCAGTTCAGGCACCCTTTCCTCTGCTGCTCAAGGAACAAGCTGGGGACATCTCCTTGGACACCTGGGAACCCCTCTAGAGTCAAGTCTCTTGCCAACCCTAAAATGGCTCCCTTAATTAAGATATATACTTCCCTGCTCCCACATCCACCCATCCTTCATCCCAACCATCCCATTCCTTCTAGTTCCTCTGCGCATGAGTCTTGCTGAAGTGTGAGAGATCTGTAGAAAATTACTTTTCAGAAGCCTTTTGAAATTCCTGTAATTATTATGTTGGAAAAGAGTCCAAAACAATCTTTTAATGTTTTTAACTTTCCCCTGATGCATCTGCATACTTATGAATGCAGGTGTGTATGAGTATGGAGACCCAAAGTTGATGCAGAGAATCCTTCTCTATCACTTTTCCACCTTATTCTTCGTGGTAGAGTCCCAGAGACAAACCCAGAGCTTGCCCACAGGGCTAGTCTGGCGAGTTTGCTCTGGGGATACTATTTGCATCTTACACAGCTGGAAGTGCAGGTTGATGGGGTTCTCTTGCTTGGATAGCAAGTTCTTTAACTGCTGAGCTGCCTCCTCAGCACAACCAGGACTATCTTACTGCTGTCAAACTCTTTAGTAAAGAACATAAAATGCAGGTTCTTAGACACAGCTTTCTAGATCTAAGTGCTAATGAACTTGGGAAGAGCAACATTTACTCTGACATTTGAGGTAAAGACGACCTTCTTTCTTAAGTTTGGAAAGCTATGTCTCTGTATTTAGACTCATAAGCCCACATGACAGGGACTTACACTTATGCTCATATGTCAACACATGCTGTTTTAGCTCTTGTCAGTCCAGTTACATATTCCCTTTATTAAGTCCAGTCCTTTTCCTTGGGTATCTAGAAATTAGAAAACCATAAGAAAATAACGGCAATTTAGGTTTTCAAAAACTTAAGAGGCTCTGTTTGTCCCTCTCCTGGTTGAGAACAGTGCTAAGATGCCATCAGCAAACTGCTTACTTCCAGTTATGATGACTATGCTCCAGATTTTCAGTTAAAACTTGTTAGCTATGATCAAATCGTGTAGTCAGCAGAGAAAATCGAACATCATGTGACCAATGTACACTTTGTGTGTGTTTGTATATATGTGTGTGTGTACAAACAGTACAATTAAAATAATGATACATTTCTAGCAGACAGCTTTGTTCCAATGTATTTTCAGAATATATTTAGGAATATTGATCGAAGAATCAGAAAAAATAAGTAATTTTAAGCTGAAAAAAATCACCATTTTGTAAAATTGACAAGTTATCAAAGGAAAAATGAAGAAAGGATTTTCCTGAGCTCATAAAAGTTCAATTACGTGAGTATTATACAGGCTTCCAGAAGTGTGAGGACAGATGGTTAGTACGAGCATTTTGAGAATTTCTCTCCCTAAAATACGTGAAATCAAGGCACCTGAGCAATCAGGATGGGGATCTAGGCAGGAATGACAATCTCCCGCTTCCAGGATGTGGAACACTCCAAAGAAAAGCTCCCTTGAGTGCACTCTAAGTTACTGATGCAGCCTCTGACGTGACACAGAGGTCACGGATGAGCTAGTCCATTCCCCATCTCAGCCTTCCTTTCCAGTGTTAGAATTATAGGCCAGCTGCCACACCCAAGTTCTGAAGATTTGAACTCTGGCCCTCATGCTTAAGGGAAAGTATTTAACCCACTACGCTATCCCCGATGGAACTGAACTGCGCATGCTCTGTGCAGCATTTCCTCCATCCTGGCCCCAGAAGTATCTGAGAAAACTGCCAATATTTCACAAGCACCTGCATATTTAGTGACTATTTGCTACTGACACTAACTAAATATTATAAAACTGAAAGGGGCAAAACACAAATGTGACTCGAACATGAGAGTACTGTTTTTGTTTCTAAATATTGCTACTGTCTTCCATGTTGAATTAGGGGACTTTCGTCCTTTCTGTAAGTCAATTTGTCAGGTGGCTGCAGCTCCTTATCAGACAGACTCATTGTCCTTGAAGGAGAAGGACTAACATACTGTTCTCAGAGGAAGCCATTTTTTACCTTAAACTTTGTTGTACTTCTGGACGTGAACCCAGACACCTTTACCTGGGCAGTGCACCTGATTATTTATCTTCCTCCAGGCACTGATAGCAGCTCGCTGTTGCTGCAGGCTCAAATACACAAGAGCTACCACAGAACATCCAAGTACTCTATGGGTAGAACTGCTACAAACCTTTGCTACCTTCAGTAACAGTGATACTGAGTTCTGCTCCTGTGACTCCTAATAAAGAACAGGATGATAAATGCAAAGAGGCAAACTTTGTGGTTCTGTTCATAAATATAATGATGTCATACTGTGACACTCATACACAGAGCTTCAAATACAAACAAAAAATTTTTAGGCACAGTAGAAAAACAGAAGCACAAAAGGTTAACAGGGCTGAGCTCTAGGCAAAACTAGACCAGTGATGGTCCAGGGGGGAGTGTGGCCTTCTGTGTCCACTGGGCCTCGCCAGTTTCTCTGGAAATGGAATGCTGAGAAGATTTTTAAAACCCCATCTCATCACCAAGGGTTGACTAGCAGTCTCCCCTACTGATCTAAGTGACTCTTAGTCCCCGCACATGAGGAGGACGCCATAGGACTGCCACCATGCTCCACTCCATGGTACACTGCACAACTGTTACAATTAGACAAGAAAATATATCAACGGTGACTCTTCATTTTTGAGCTATCAATTTTATTACAACAAAATCAAAATTATGAAAACATTATTAATGTTTTTAAATATTAAAAGGTACTTTTTGGGGTAGATTTTCTCATTTTTAAAGAACTAAAACACAGCTGTAGATATTGAGCAGATGTCATAAATATGTGACCCTGCACTGCAAGCATGCTGAGAGAGTCTGAGTTCTGGTAACTTCTATAGCCTAAGCTGAAGTGAGAAGGTCTTTGATAAGTGGGGGCCTAACCAGGAATAAAGTAATGAGAAACTAAATATTGGCCTTGCCATAGATGTTCTAGCATAGAAAAAGGCTGACACCTTAATGTATTCATAGGCTAAAAAATAAGGCAAACCCAAGAGATGATTCCGAGACTATAGAGTATAACAGCACAGCAGAGTGCAAACAGCGCACACAAGCAGAGCATCTAACAGCGCCTTAGCCCCGAGAGTTTAGTAGTTCTTTACCACATATCTGCTTGACATATTTCAGTATTGAGATATGCAGCTTTCTTAACCAGCCTTAGCCTCCTTGTCCATGTGAGGAGTGGGACAGTAAGAACACCTGTGCCTGAGAACTATACGCTGAAACGTGTTGTGTACACAGACGTCCAGTGCATGGGAGGCTCTCAAAAGCAAAGAAACAAGTTGGAGCTTCTATGGCTTTATCAATTCGGCATGAGTATCAGTGCTCCAGAAATGATGGGCATGCTAGAAAAAAAGAAGACTTGAAGAGAAATCCCAAAGACCAGCTCTGGAAGATTTAAGCAAAAACAAATAATTTTGATGAATTAGAGCCATGGAACAAAACAAAACCATTTATGACCACACTGAAATAAATAAGCAACTGAATAAATATATTTAGGCGGACAAGTGATGGAAAAAAATTCCATCATAGCAATATTACTCTCATGCAGTACTCATCAATTCATGCTAAAATACGTACATGAAAGTACGATGAGAGAACATAATAATAATAATAACCTCAAAGTATTTAATAAACTACCTAATAATCATAAAAAAGTACTGCTTCATAGTACTTCAGACTGACACTATTAGTCATGAAACAGTCCTGATAGAATGTACCAAGAAAGACACATCACTTCTGTGGTCTCCGACTAAAAACACAAAACCTGAACACATGACAATGTCAAATTAAATGACAGTTTACAAAATAATTTCCCACTGCTTTTTACAAGTAACAAGACCATAAAAGACCAAACATATAAACCAGACTAAAAAGTTGTCACAGATTTAAGGAGATAGGAGAAGTGCAGTGTGTGACCTGGGTGGATGTGGTTCAGAAAGGGACTATAGAGGTCACTGACAGAGGAGGAGCTGGGTACCTACCAGGAAGCAGTACTAAACTCATGTGGCTATGGTTGAGCCATTATTATTTGCAGAATTGAACTGAAAAATTCACAGAAATTTATGTACAATTTACACACCTTTTTGTAAGTCTGACATCACCTCAAAACGAAAGTCCAAACCTCAGCTGCTCTGTTGTCTTCCCAATGCCCAACAGTCACACGCTCTCATTTTTTTCTTTCCCTTCAGTTCTCTGCAGTCCACATGAGCACAGAAGACAAGTATCTTTGTACAGAATGGCCGGTATGAGGAGATTACTGAAATCATGCAATTAGAAAGCTTCTGCACAGAAAGGAAATAGCAGAGTGAACAGTGAAAGTATAATAGGAGGGAGTCCTGGCTAGCTGCTCATCTGACATCTAGACTAAATCTACAGCCAAGAAACTTAAACTCCCTAAATCCAACCAAAAACTGGAAAAAAATGAATTAAATAGTTCTCAAAAGAGAAAATGCAAATTACCAATAGATATATAGAAAATGTTCAACATCCTTACTCACCAGGGAAATACAAATAAAAACCATACTGAGATTCTATTCCATCCTGGTCAAAATGGCTCAAATAATGAAAATAAATGCTAGTAAGGATGCAGTGCAAAATAAACCACTAGGCACTAGTGGTAGGAATGCAAATAGGCCAGACATCAAGGAAGTCAGCATAGAGATCTTTATAAAACTCGACACAGGGCTACCTTATGAACTGGCTACACCTCTCCTAGGTAGCTGAGAGATTCTACATCAGCACCCAACAGAGGGATCTGCATATCACAGTGATCAAGGGATGGGATTAGCTTACATGTCCATTGAGACAAATAGATAATGTAAATGTGATACACACACAATAGAGGTTTATGAAGTCATAAAGAAAAATGAAACTATATCATCTATGGGAAAACGAATAGAAATGGAGATCTATAGGTTAAACAGAATACAACAGGCCCAAAAAGGCAAACACTGTGTCTTGTTTCTCATATGTAGACCCAGAATTTCAAATTTACACAAGACATGTGGGTAGACAGAAGACTGCTGGAGAAGAGGAAAGGGGCCAGTGAGAATGGGGAGAAAGACAAGAGGCAACGGGAGGGTAAGATCAACCCTCACATTGCTGTGTGCACTGTCCTAATGAAACTCTCACTAGGGACAACAAACCCACAGAAATGACATTTTAAAAGTCACTGGATACAGTTATCCACTACACAGACAACTGACCTGACATGAGCCTGAGAGAGAGAAGGGAAGCCAGGGATCACATCTGGGGACATCTGGTAAGTTCAAGTCTATTCCTGGGACATCACCATTACCAAGGCACATTAAGCCCACAAAGACATCTTTGTGGAGGTGACCAACTGAGCCTCCCTGCGTCACTGCTGCTCCAGCATGCTACAGAAAATGCTGTTTAGAAATAGAGCAAACTGACGTCTTGATTAAAGCATACTGATAACTTGCCTGAACTCAGGGGCTAGATTCTCCTCCTGCATTGTCCAGCAAGTTAAGTAGTCCACGTCCCTTCTAGTCACAGGCAAAATTAGGAGCAACAGTAAACTGCCTCCTCCTCTGCCCACATCTGAGCATGGCATCAGGCTCTCTTCACCAATCATGTCCATCTCTACTGCAAGAGCGAAGTTCAGAAACCAGACCACTGCCTCAGGTCCTCCCCATCACAGTCAGCTCATTTCCCAAAACAGCAATCTGCTCATATACCACCATGCCATCATGTTCCACGTTCCCTGATCAGAACACATGGGGCTCCTGAAAGCCTGCCCACCCCATGTCACCTGAAGTCAATGGTGTCTAGCTATTTGCACACAATTACCTGATTCTGATGAAGTAATCAGAGAAGTGGTCTCACTGCCTTGACATATGACTACACGTGATCCTTGAGGCTTGTGTTACATGTAAACACTTATCTTGGTATCTGGACACTCTACTGACTACTGGCAATAAGAAGTCCCAACACAGCAAGGATTACCTTGTCTGAAGTGAGAACATTACAATTTTTATGCCATTTAATCTTCACAATGATTCTGCTATTCCCACTTAGAGATGAGGGAATTACTAACTTTCTCCAGCTCACAGCTAGTGGGTAGTGAAACTGGGGTTTGAATTCAAGTCTCTGTATGTGAAAAACTCATGGGCTCCAGAAGCAAGTATCTTACTTATTTCCATACCCACAGCACTTACAGTTCATAGGATATACTATTTGCCTGAGGAATGACTGATAAATATTTCTATAGTGCTTTACTGCCACAATCATTAGTCAGCAGGCACAGAGTTTCCCAACATTCCATTTGGACAGTAGTTAATACATATAGCACTGTTTGGACTTTGTGAAATAACAAAGAAATGCTTTCTGTTATCCTTCAAACTTCTGATTTCTCAGGTCTAACAAAACCCAATACATGGGAGGAGAAAAGGCTTCTGGAACATACTGCATGTCGTGCAACAGGACTGGGTGCTGAGTACGTGCATGTCCCCAGCAAATGGAGATTTGCAGCACATAGCCAAGAACACAGGCTCTGGGACTAAAGAGAACCGAGTTGAAGTTCCTCCCTCAGCCCTCACAAGCCAGTCATACAATATCAGCTAAAGGAGGGAGGATGCTAATCACTCCCTATGACAGTTCTAACGCACACATAGATCAAACTCACAGTCTCCTGCTGTGCCCGAAATAACTCCCACAGCACTGAGAGGGAGGATATCTAGACGAAGAGAACCAAAAGGGCCACACTGGGAGATTCTATAGATCTACAAGTGGTTAACATGGCTGCTCTTTTGACTTTAATCATTGTGGGGAAAAGAGATCAAAATTCTCTTTGGGAATCTCAGCTCTCCTGCTCATGTCTAGAAAATGATGCTTGCTGCCATTTGAAAGCAACAAGCTAGTCAGAAGTCATCATGAGGACAGTGTGGCAAACTAAATCACATCAACCCAGACACAGTAGGTCACGCTTAAAGGACATCTTCACCCCAGGTAAATCATTTGCCTCCAGCTAAAGAGTAGGCGGTAAAGGCAAGAACAGCACTCTGAAAGCTGGAGCTCTGTCTTGCCATTTGAGGCATGACCTTGGTCAGGTTCTTAAAAACTTAATATTCATTTATTCAACAAATATTTACAGAGGATCTTTCAGATCTCTACCCTCAAAGAATTTATATTCTAACGGAAGAAGAAAGATATGATATAACAAACAGGCAGAGAGTTAGGGAGGAAGTTTTCAGATAGTGGCAAATGACAAGAATGAAGACAGCAAGGAAACAGATTGTTCTGAACTGCGGAGTCATTTCACAAAGGTCACCCCTGAGAGACAAAACTCCAGCAACTCCTCAGTTTTGGATGCCCATATATTTTCCTACAGAACAGCTCCTGAGCAGGGAGGTAGCTCCAGGACAGCAGGACAGCACGGCTGTTAGAGGTACATTATCTCTGTGTGCATGCGTAGCTCCACACCTGTACTAGGTTAAGCAGATCAAATGTGGACTCTTAGCTTTGAAGGCATTAACTGCAACAGTAAATTATTTTCAGCAAACTCCATATGGTTTTGCATACTGAATTTCTTTAGGTCTACCTGAGAAGAGAAGTTTGTACTTTACTAATATTTGGACAATGAAGGTCAGCTGGGCCCTCACGGGAGTCTCAGCATGGACTTGCTTTTTCAAACCAGGCAGTCATGTAACTTCATAACATGAGTAAGTGTTATCTCAAACTAACTCTTTCCAGCAACGTCTTACACAGCCAAATCCAGATGTACCAAAAAGTAAAAAGGCAAAACTTAACTACATGTCCCCCTTTATATAAGAGTATGGGAAAACCTGAGGTGCTGAGGTATGGAAGCTTTCAAAGGAAACATCAGTATTTTGACCCACATTTTTCATGCGCCAGTTAACTAGAAAATTACAAAAGCTGAAAACCTCTGATAAACTGTACCAAGGGATTAATATAATAAGCCCTCCTCTCCTCCTCCCCACTCATACCATGCAGGGCTGCATTTCTGGGAAGGAAATTAAAGCCTCTCAAACTGCTGAAAACTGAGGGTCTCTGAATTTTTAATTCCATTAACTAATCATTAGAAAACTAGAAATTGCTATCTCTCTGTGAAGCAGTGAGGGCAGGCGTCACAGCCATGTTGGATCTCACAGGCACTGGCGGTTTCCCAGCAACACAGTGATTTGTGGGGCCACTACTTTGGGCACTTTGAGGATAATTAAATATTAGCACCTCTTTGATGTATACAAAGTCTGCCTAAGAGGATTACCAGCATGGCGAATGTGGCACCCACATTTTCCTTTTGTAATTGAACACGGCGGTATCATTATCTAGTCTCATCTCTAGTCTGTAGAGTGGGTCTATCAGCAGGAGAACTGAAAAGGCTCCTGAAGGAGAAAGAGGCCAAGGTGAAACAGGAATCAGGAACCACTGTTCTCCAGGTATCTGGGATGCAGGGACGGCAAGGACGGAATGACCGAGTAGGTGAGCGGACCACTGTCTACCTTAGCTCAAGGTTCTATTTTGCACACAAAGTGTGAAGGTCTCAGTAGTACAGTCCTCCACAGGGTGACAGACCTAGAGGCAGAAGGCAGACAGAGACATGCACTGCCCACAAGAGCCCAATCTCCCCAGACTTCTAGAGAAAGATAACACGGTCTTTGAAAACTGGCAACTGCAGAGATGATTTAAACCACAGACACAGTTAACACAGCAGTCCAGATGCAGCCATGTTTTTATTCTGAAACCGCTGCTTCCTTTCCCAAAGACCAAGAAGGCGCTTCAGCTACAAGGGAAAATTCCTCATCCACTTCCCTTGTGCTCTGAAAAGGCCAGGCAGACACAGAAGAGATGCAGTCACCACACTCTTCCTCAGAAAATACCCAGGACAGCTGCCCAGCAACGCCAGCGTGGGGTGTGCTTATTTCTACTAGCAAATATTTAAGGGACCTGACCATTACCTGCCAGAAGCAGCGAAACTGCTCTTATCTGAGAGGAAAGTAGACACAGGGAGAAAATAAAAATGTAAATGAGACACAGGGTAACTTTCACTTGTCACTCTGAGACTTCCAGAGAGCCTGAACATTTGCTCCTTCACAGAGCAAATACTCCTGAAATGAAGTTCATGGACCTCAAAGGATGACAGCAAACAGGTTACAGCCACAGCAACAAAGTAGAAACAGCGAATGAAAACCTGAGGAGGAGCCCCCTGGAAGGGCGATAGGTTATTTCAGTCGCTGTCCATCGAGGGAAGCCAAGGTGGGGGCTTCAAGCAGAGATCACAGAGGACCAGATCACTGACAGGCTTTCCAGCTCACTCTCCTTAGATTACAGACCTGCCTACCTAGGGGCAGTGGTGCCCACAGTGGGCTCTGGCCTCCTTGCCAATCCCTTAACTGAGCTCCCTCAGATGATTTTAGGTTGTGTCCTGTTGAAGATAAAGCTAGCTAGGACCTGTATCTTCCAGACTTTCTATGATACAGGGAGACGAACTTTAAAAAGGAAGAAAGAGAAACGAAGGAAGGAGAAAGAAAAGAAAATTCAAAGTTCAGTAAAGTTTGCAGTGATCAGACACGTTCCAGAGTGGAGGCCTGTGGGAGCCTCCAAAGGTCTGAGGAACGAAGACATTTGTCTTCCCAGCCCACAGTGGTACAGGAGAAGAAAGGTCACGTCAAAGTTCACAGGGAAGCCACCTGCCTTTCCAGGCACACAGGCATTTCTCCTGGAAAAGGTCAAAGTCCATTTAACCAACATCATCAACCGTCCTAAAGATGGGCAGTGGACATATGGACATATGTTTAATAAACACAGTCATGTTCAGCCACGTATGAAAATCAGAATAGACTTTATTACCCAGAATCCATCACTAAGCAGTTAGTACCATTAGTCTGCAGCCAGCGCAATGAACTTAATGGAAGTCTGCGTTACCCAGGTGGTTACTATTAGCAACTGAAGCTGCCCTCTACCTACCGCTGATTGAGGAAGGATGTGAATGGAGATGCAGCTTACCTGTCTCTGAGGCCACGCGGCTCTGAGAATGGCTTCTGTTCGGAAGAACACAAGGAGCTTGCTGTCCTCCTCACTCAAATGGAAAGACTGCCCCAAGATCTGGAGTGCCTGGATTCGAGGCCTCACAGGGCAGGTGTCGTCAGCACAGAAAGGCCGCAGCCACTGCAGCAAGTCCTCAGCGGACACCAGCTCCTCCCTGCAGAGCAAGACAAGATGGGAAGAGAAACTCCTGAGGCTTTTTGTGTCCCTCTTAGTAAGCAAATGCCACCACTGACTTTGTTTTCTAATTAGAAAAAAAAAAAATACGTTTTAAGTGACTTACAGCAAACCATACTGGAAGATCTAAAAACTATGTAAAATAAATGGAATTCTTAAACAGTAGCCTATTAAACTGTGCTTCATAAAGCTGACAAGACGTAACCACTAACTACTATGCTCTTAGTTTATTTCTTTGAAAATTTAACAAGTTGGAAAGCTTGTCTAATTGCTTGTACTAACAGTGTCAGGTCCCAGGCTAGTAATTTTATATACTTGATTACTAGTGGGCAACAGCTGTGTAAACAAGACATCACCACTTACATTTGCCAGGACAGACGTGGCTTCGGGGAGGTGGTAAAACCTCCCCAGGACCTGTCATGTATAGTGGTTTGACCCCACTGCCCGTGTTCTCCATCACTTCTCACTTTGACCACAATTTATGCATGTGGGTACACACTTAATATTATCTAGAAATAGAATGTGAATGCTTAGCTACTATATGGCCGTGAGGTCCAGAAGGATGCAGTGAAGGAGATGTTCTGCACACCTCTCCTCCCAACCTAGGATCGGTTTTCCTGTAACCCCGAAAGGGCCATCTCAGTGAATGCACTAACTTGCTGATGTCAGTGATAGGTGCTAAGTGTTACCCATGACAGATTCCCTTCCCGAAGGCCCTGCTTTATGCAGTGTTTGTACAATCACATCCTTACAAAGCTCTTCGTATGAATCTCCTAAACTGAGCTGCAGACCAGGTCAAATATTATGCCAAATCCTACTCTAACAAGACCAAAATAATATATTTAAAAACAAAAAAAATCCAAAAATTAGATTCAGTGTTGCCATTGAACATGTCTCTCAGCATCTACCACAGCACACTGTACAAATATTATACACAATCAGGCACATACATATACTGACAAATGTTGTCTTATGGCAACATCATTAAAAATAGAATTAAAGAAAAAGGAAATTATAAAACAAAGAGTTGGCTTAAACATTTCTAAATTTATGAATCATCTGCTAGCTTTACCAATACCTACCCTTTCTTCTTAGTACTTGTTAGAAATGAGAAAAACTGGGGGTGGGAGATAGCTCAGTCAGTAAAGTGCTTGCCAACACACATGAGGAACTGATTCAATCCTCAGAGATCACGTGGAAAAGCCAGGCCTGGAGGCAGGCACACAGACTATGGTGGAAGGGCTGGAAAGAAAGCTCAGTGGTTAAGAGCACTAGCTGGTCTTGCAGAGGATCTGAGCTTGGTTTTCAGCACCAACACCAGGCACCTTCCAGGAGGATGCCCTTGTGGCTTTTCCAGTCACTGCACACACATAGTACAAATATTATACATAGACAATCAGGCACATACATATACACACAACTAATAAAACTTAAAAACAATAAGGAGGACAGGGATTGAGGAAGGCACCTGAAAAAAACTGCTGGCCTCCACTTACACACATGTGTACACACAACTGTACACACAAGTGAAGACATACTTAAATTTGTGTATGTACACACATAGCCACATGCATGAAAACCCGTACATGAGTGGAAACATATATAGTCATGTATATGTACACACATACATGCATACACACCTGTACACAACTGAAGACATATACACCTTTGTGTATATAAACACACATATATGTATGTACACATGTACACACAAGTGAAGACATACATCTATGTGAATGTGCACACACACATGTATGCACATTGTACACAAAAGAGAAGACATAATTCTATGTGTATGTAGACATACATAGAAACTGGAAAATATTTATGCAAGAAAGAGAATGAACAGGTATTCCCTGAATACTTCCTGTGTGGAGATCTGTATCAACAAGGTCATTTTAGACCTAATTGGTTCTCAGCGCCATCATTTTCTAACAGTCTAAACAACAACCATGAATGCCATGTTCCCTCTATAGCTAAAGGTCTTGGGAAAGTATCTTGTAACCAAGAAAACATATGCAAAGCACTTTGCACAGTACATGGCACAGAGAAAGTACTTCATACCACCACCCTCGTCAAAATCATCTTCATAAGCGTTGCCGCTGTTACAGCACTATAGTTTGTGCTCGATGTCACAGACGATATTAAAATTTACATTGACTTTGTCCTCAAGGAACCAATACAATGCAAAAGAAAGATGTATGAATTGGCCTTTGTCCAAATTATTAATATGACAAAACTGAGCAATTACTTGGAGGAAGAGGTGCGGCATCTGAAAAGGATCAAGGATAAGCAAGATATGCGTAAGGGCAGACAGGAAAACGTAACTCAGGGAAAGGGCATAGGGAAAAGGCAAGGACTTTCAATTCCAAGAACATGGAAGCTCAGAGAGATTAAAGCTCCAGTGTGAAATGAACAGAGGAGCGACCTACAGAGGGACAGTTTCTCACCTCTGGGACCAAGACGATGAACACAGGCTGCAGGGACAGTTTGGCTTTCTGAAAGTGCAGCCTGAAACTTCAGGTCCTGCCTCAGGTTCCAGACACAGCATTCTTGACAGAATTCCAAGCCTTAGTTTCCTTACTTGTTAAGAGACATGAATAATGATGCCTTCCTCACAGGGTTGTTCAGAATTAAGTAGAAAACTGGTAGTATATTCAGTGTGTGTAACACACCTAGCATATGCCTAAGTACTTCAAATAATGGCAACCATTGGTATTAAAGCTTTTGGAGGCATGGAATGGGAATGATGGTACCCTTTGAAGCAGGAAAGCTTCAACACCACTTGAAAAAGATGCAGAAGTTGTGCAGTCTCAGGTGGAGGTGTTTAGATGCCTAAGTGCAAATCTGGAAGAAATGGGACACTGATATCAACTCCATAAGACTCAGAGAACATCAGGGAAAGGGGGCAGGAAGAATGAAGAGCCAGTGGGTGCAGAGGAGTGAATTATGCGATAGGCATTGCATGACTGTGGCACACCTGAAGTCACTGTAGCCGTGGATTCCTGCAGTAGACCAGAGAGGTCAGGCAATACAGCAGCCCCCAAGGTCCAAATAAGGAGCAGAAGGAGGGAGAACAAGAGCAAGGAAGTCAGGACCACGAGGGGTGGGACTATCTAATGGGAGCTCACCAAGGCCAGCTGTACTGGGAGTGATGGAGCATGTGATCAGACTGGACACTCTGAATGTGGCTGGCAATGAAGGCTGACTGAGAAGCCAAGGACAATGGCACTGGGTTTTGATTCTACTGCATGGACTGACTTTGTGGGAACCTGGTTTGTTTGGATGCTCACCTTTATAGACCTGGATGGAGGGGGGAGGACTTCGGACTTCCCACGGGGTAGGGAATCCTGACTGCTCTTAGGACTGGAGAGGGAGAGGGAGGTGAGGAGGGGGAGGGAAAAGGGAGATGGGGAGGAGGTAGAAATTTTTAATAAAAAAAATACAGCAGCCAGAGCACTAGCTAGGCCCAGTGGGCTGAGACGCTGTGCTGGGAGGCTCACACAGCAAGAGTGCATAAAGAGGGATGGAGAACATGGGGGTGGAGAGAGAGGCAAATGTGCACGCTTGACCAAACAATGGTAAAAGGAAATAGGTGAGTTTTTTCAATACTTAACATTTTTCTGTGAGTTGGAAACTTATGTGAGATGGGGGGATAAAAAGAGGTGGGGATAAAAAGCATGATGTCAGAAATGTAGAGATCCAGAAGAAGAAGGCAAATGATTCTACTTTTTGTAGTCTCTAGTGAAGGAAAGAAGGCTTAATGAGAATAATAATAAAAGGAGAAAATCATTTCAAAACACATTTACTTTATTATAAAAATAATTAGTAAAAGTTATTAAATAGCTAAAAGGAAAAGCTCTATAGTTTCACAACAACAACAACAACAAACAAACAGGCAATTACTTCTACCACACTTAAACAGCCCATCTGGCACTTTATTTAAAAACAATCAACTAACAGAGATACACAGACAGTCACATGATCAGCTGTGGCAACAGATAAGGGGTCATCTACTTTAACAACTCCTCTACTAACAAGAAAGAGCAGCAGCAGCGGCAACACAAGCCTGCTGAGTGCTTCTCTGAGGACGTGACACTCCAGGGTGGGGTGGAGTGCTCAACCACTCTTCTCTATTGGTTCTGTAGCATGAAAAGACATTTGTGCAAGTACAAAAGAATGAAGGGGATGTCAACAAAAGAGCAACTGAATCAAGACAAGATTTTTAGAATATAAAAGAAATAATGTTTTGTAAAATAGCTTAGTTAGGGTTACTATTGCTTTGATGAAACACCATGCCCAAAAACAACGTGGGGAGGAAAGGGTTTATTTGGCTTACATTTCCACATTACAGTAGATCACTGGAGGAAATCAGGATAGGAACTAAAATAGGTCAAAAACCTGGAGGCAGGAGCTGATGCAGAGGCCATGGAGAGGTGCTGCTTACGGCTTGATCTCCATGGCTTGCTCAGTCTGATTTCTTATAGAACCTCGGTCCACTAGTCCAGGGAAGGCATCATCCACATGGGCTAGGCCCTTCCACATAAATTATTAATTAAGAAAATGTCCTCCAGGCCTGCCTACAGCCCAATCTACGGAAGCATTTTCTTTTTTTAGGTTTCCTTCTCTCAGATAACTTTGAATAACATGGCTACTCAAGGTGCTGAGTGAGAATAAGTGATAATTTAGTGCATGGCCCTAATAAGATATTTATACAATCCCCTTGAAGGCTCACAGTATATCAACAAGGAGAGGTAGGAAAGAAAGGAAGAGTCAAAGACAGGGAGAAGGGCTGAAGTGCCATTTTCTGGGAATGACTTAACCAACATATCATGATCTCACAGTAACCATGGCTGCTTACAATGGGCCTGCCAGCAACAAATCATGGATCAGGGAGAGGCTCATGGGAACCTAACCTTGCCTGATGAACTACTGACTACTGATGGATTCTGCGTGAGGAGAACACATTTTCTTTTATTTACCCACTTATGACACTACTAGGATCCAATGGCTTAGTTCCAAATCCATGATCACAAAGATAGTCCTGGTTAAACTTATCAAATCGCAAAACAAAAGACATGATTCTGGGGAAATGATTTTTAGAAAGGAGGGCAGGTCAAAGGGGTAAGGTAGTGCATATGTGTGTAACAGAAATCAAAATATACTTACACATGTATTAACTAGTTAAACAACACTTTATTACACAATGTGATTCCTAACTATATACTTCTCTGCTGTGGGACAATGGTCTTGTACCCTGTAAAGATTTGTCACTTGTGGTGGCTTAATAAAACACTAATTGGCCAGTAGCCAGTCAGAAAATATATGTGGGGTGACCAGAATAGAAGAATTCTGAGAAGAAGAAAGGCTCAGCTTTTAGTTGTCACCCAGATGCAGAGGAAGCAAAATAAGAATGCCTCATTGATAAAAAGTACCAAGCCATATGGCTAAAACAGACAAGAATTATGGGTTAATTTAAGATGTAAGAGTTAGTTAATGAGAAGCCTAAGCTAATAGACCAACCAGATTATAATTAATGTAGGCCTCTGTGTGCTTCTTTGGAACTGAATGGCTACAAAACCAGGTGGGACAGAAACCTCTGCCTACACTTCTCTACATCAAAGAGGCTTCCCTCTGCAGCAGACGGAGATCTTCACAGAAAACAAGAGCTGGTCAGAATACAGAGAATAACTGATATGTGCAGCCCAAATGGACACACCTACAACATAACTCCTGCACAGCAGGAGGCAGGGAGTGAAGGATTCTAAGAGACATTGGAATAGGAAATCTGTTGTGAGGCTGAGTCTCCCAGAAGTGACAGAGAAGCTATAACCAGGATACTGTAACAATGTGGCTGCCCAAATAAGACCCGGACAATGACAATATACATACATATGCTAACATGCAACAGGGGAAGGAAAGGGGTTAAATGGGGCCCCACCTCTAGACAAAGAACTGAGAAGCCAACTATACTCAGAGATGGCTTTGACATCAGATGATACATAGATCACAGGCTGATCTCAAACAGGTCCTCTAATCCTCCAGTTTCATGAATTCATCTGTAGGGTGGGGAGAATATGCACCATGTGGTTGTTCAGAGTGACTGGAGCACATCTTCCCAAGGTCTTGCCACAGAATGAAGGTGTTCATTAGGAGAAGTGTATTTCCTTAAACTAGATGTTAACAGCATTTTGTTAATTCTAGGTTTAATACACTAGTTTAGAACATTATTTTCATCATTGGATGGATTTTTATTACATTTATCTGTCTTATGAGGGTCTGTTATAGGAAGGTAGTACCTACATGCCATGATATGCATGTGGAGGTCAGAGTACCATTGGTCAGTGCTGTCTCCCTTCCACCACATGGGTTCTAGGGATAGAACACATATGTCAGTCTTGGAGTCAAGCACGTTCACCTATTCCAGCTGTTGCATATTTCCAAAAAAAAACTTATTCTGTAAGCTATGTAATAACCTAATATTTCACATAAACTAGAAATTTAGAGTATAATCTCAAAAGATGACATTACAGATATATATCAAAATAGGGGAGAGCAGATACTATCATAATGTAAATGAAAGAGGCATGAACCTCTACCTGACTCATTTACTCTTTCCTATCTGCTATATGTGCTATTCCTTCAGAGGTTAGCAAAAGTCTAGAGCATGATTCAAAACCCTTGGGACACTAAACCCTGACGTATAGAGAAGGGATGAGTACAACACTGTGCACTGTCCCCCACAGGCTCACGCTTTTGAACATTAGCCTCCAGTTACTGGCACCACCAGTTAACTGGGAGGTTGGAGAACATTTAGGGGGCAGAGCCCCAGTGGAGAAAGGTGACTAGGGACTGGCCTTGATTTATAATCTGGTTCTGTTTCCTACCTGATCTCTGCTTTCTGATCTGTCCAGATGTGGGCAAGCAGGCTCACATTTGGGCGCCTCAGTTACAAGCTGCTCTCACAAGTGTGTTCTCTGTGCTAAGAATACATTCTCAAACCATGAGATAAAGTAAACCCTTTCTACTTTAAGTGGATTCTATCAAAAATTTTGTCATGCTAGTATAGATAACCATGTCTGGTGAGATGGTTAAGGTTCTGTTAATATTGCCTGAGTGCTGTGTGTTCATAGGATCTAAAACCAGTACAGGAGAGAGAGGAGCCCAGAAGAGGCATGTTGCAGTTAGGAAGCAACCAACACTTGTTCTAGGATAAGCAAGAATTCATGCTGGTATAGCATGGACTATGTACTGAAGATAGCCATATAGTGTTATTTCATTTGTATTTTAATAAATAAAGCTGGCCTGAAGACCAGAATGCAAAACAGCTCCACTAGTCAGCCATACAAGCCAGGCAGTCATGGTGCACACCTAATCCCAGCAGCCACACTAGTCAGCCATAGAGGTTGAGAGCTGGTGAAACATGCCTTTGATCCTAGCACTAGATAGGAATACAAAACGGGAGGAGACAGGTCTCCACTCAGGCTCAATCTGAGGATTTATAGAGGCAGGATTGCCCTTTTGTTTGTCTGAGCCTTGGTAGAGGTAAGATCTCTCTAGTGATTGGCTATTTTGCTTTTCTGATCTTTGTCTTGAACCCCAATATCTGTCTCTGGGCTTCTATCACTTGTGTTACATAGTCACACAGGTATGGTGGAACATACCTATAATCCTAGCACTTGGGAAGTACAGGCAGAAAGAACAGAAGTTAAAGGTCATTCCTGGGTAATAGTGAAGTTGTGGCAGCCTGAGACACATATAAATCCATCTCAAGAAAATAAAACAGAACACCTGAAAAATAACAGCCACACACCAAACACTTGGTAGTTACTTCACACATTCTTAATCTTCTCTGCATTATCTGTAGAAAAAAAATCGAGATAGTTTACATACATCACAAAGATAAATGTGTGTGCTGACTGATGACATGCATGAGCAGGGACTTGGACAGGTAGCTGGGGAATGGAAAACCAAACAAATAGTACCTACAATTCAAGAATACTCGCTATAAATAGAAGTTATAATATTGTCTTTCTTCTCTTGCTTTTTTTAAGACAAAGAAATTCACTGAAGCTTTTCCCAAAAATCCTTTGTTAGTCTGTCTCTGGAATACAAAGGATAATCTTGTTCTGCTTCTCTATTCCCTAAAGTCTTTTTGGAGCTTTAAAAAAATAAATACCCTGTATTCCAAAGTCCCCGAGTACATTCTTCAGTGTATCTAGCTAGATGTTCATGGGAAAAAAACATTGTCTTTAACTGCGAGATGACCTCAGGTAGACAAGATTTTAGAATTTACTTGCACAGGCCTTATGCAGTAGCAGAGAGAGCCTTGATGATGTGGGATTCCCCTCTGTATGCTGTGAATATGTTTTATTACCATTGGTTAATAAAGACACTGCTTTAGTCTAGGACAGGGCAGAATACAGAGCAAGGCAGGAAATTCAAGTAGAGATAGGGGAGAAAGAAGGCAGAGTCAGACAGACATCATGTAGCTGACGAAGGAGAAAGGTGTTGGAACCTTACCAGTAGACCACAGCCTCATGGTGATACACAGAATAATAGAAACAAGTTAATTTAAGACGTAAGAGCTAGCTAGAAATATGCCTGAGCCATCGGCCAGGTAGTGTTGTAGTTAATAAAGTTCCTGTGTGATTATTCAGGTCGGGACAGCTGGGAAATGAAAAGCAGTCTTGGTCTACACATCATCTTGACAGCTCAGGACCCAGAGCCAACCCTCCTTGAGAGAAGCTGGCTGTTGACAAGGGTTCCCTCCCAGGGTGCTGGCACTGGAACGGCAGCAATGTGTGCAATACCTAGAAGACGCTTCAGCGCACCTGCTTTCCCACCTGATGCATCTACCCTGTCCAGGCAGCATCTCAGCTAGAATACTATCACCCTCTCCTCCCAACAGACTCCGTTCAGAGACTGGGTCCCTGTTACTCACTGCATTTCCCACTCTGTCCTCTCTTGTCCTTCATTCTGTGTCCAACATGTTAATTCCCAGTCTACAGTAGTGACCAGGGTTATGTGTAAGCTTGTCTTCTCTGCAAAACTGTTAGATCCCTGGGCTTAGAAGTTACTCCTATACCATCTATAACTTTGTATGACTTAGTAGAGCAGGACACACAGTAGAGAATAAACACATATCTCTTTAGAATAAGGGATCTGAATTGGGCATTACTACAGCTATTTTCACATATCCTTACTTGAAGATCCACAAGCAAAGGAGGTTTAGAAAACTATACAAGGTAAGGGGCAGAGAAAACAGATGGTCCTGCTTGCAATACTTTCTCATATTCATTGACACAGCTGATCTTATATCCTATCAAGCCGGGGCAAAATCAAGCTCCTAAAGGCATACTGTCACAGCCTTTACATACTAACCCTGGATTTTAGAGTCAAGCAGAGCCTGGTTCTATTGCCCCTGGCAAGTGGTGAACTTTTGTATCAACTCCTGAATGCAGCAATAACATATGTAGCCAGACTAACCATCCTAAGAATTAAATTCACAAAGATAAGTGGGAAGTGTTACAAGCCAATAGAGTAGAATACATAAGTGCCCATGTATCTTTATTGAAACTATATGAAACATATGTGTACTTAAATAATAATTAGAAAGAGGCATTTTATTATTCAGTGGGGAAGCTTCCTAAACCCCTCTTTGTTATTATTTTCAATAGAAAACCTGCTAGTTGAGGAGAGGCCACACAGGATTGATGTGGGTATCAGCTGGAACAAGGACTACTCTGATGTGGGAAGTCCTTCTGTATATGTGTTGCTTTTATTGGCTAATGAATAAAAAAGCTGCTTGGGCCTATGACAGCAGAATAGAACAAGGTGGGAATTCCAAGCAGAGATAGAAGAGAAAAGAAGGATGAGCTGGGGAGATGCCATGTAGTTGCCCAGGAATCTTAGTGATAAACCACAAGCCTCATGGTAAATTATAAAATAATAGGAATAAATTAATTTAAAATGTAAGAGTTAGTTAATAAGAAGCCTAAGCTATTGTCCAAGCAGTATTGTAACTAATACAGTTTCTGTGTGGTTATTTGTGTCAAGTTGGTCGGGAAATGAACAAGCAGTCTCCATCTACACTACTGAACAAAGACTACTGAAATCTCCAAAGACTTGCACACTCGTTAAGTGGTTGCTGTAGTTTGGATGAGTATTTCCTCTCAGGCTCATGTTTGAATACTTGGTCTCCAATTGGTAGAACTGTTTGGGAAGCATTAGGAGGGGTGGCTTTGCTGGAGAAGGTGTGACACTGGGGGTGGGCTTTGAGGACCACCTCACTCCTATTCTACTTCCTGATTGTAGATAAGATCAAAGTTCCAGCTTTAGTACCAGGCCTCACTGCCTCCTTTACTACTCCCTGCCACAAGGGTCATGGACTCACCCTCTGAAACTGTAATCAAGCCCCCAAGTACACGCTTTCTTTTATAAGTTGATTTTGTCATGGTGTCTCTTTACAATAACAGAAGAGTAACTAAGACAGAAATTAGTACCAGGCACTGGAATATTACTTTAATAGGCCTGACCATGCTGTTGTTTTGGAGCCAAATGGAAGACATTGGGACTCTGAACTAGAAAAGTGATTGAGTACTTTAAGTAGAGCTTAATGGACCACCCTAGTAGGAACTTGAGAGACAGAAGTGCAAAGAACAACGTAAGTAGTGACACCCAGTTCAAGACATTTTGGAGAGGAACAATATAAGCAATAGTAATATTTTGACAAAGAATGCAGCTAAATTTTGGTCTTGTCCTAATAATCTTCCTGAGACTAAAACTGAAGTTTTTGGACTAATATTGGCAGAAGAGATTTCAAGACAACTTAGTATTGAATGTACCATGTAGCTGTTCACGATCACCCTCATATAGATCTACAATGAAAGAGAGTAAGTAGGGCAAAAGAAACATCACATGTATAGCTCAAGAAGGAAAAGGGAACCAGGAAATGTAATGTTGGAACCAAGTCTTATTTTCAAAGAGACAAGAAGTATAATGAAAGGCCTAAAGTTTAGTGGAATAAAAGGCACCTTCAGGGCAGGACTCTACCTGATCAAGCACGCACATTGTAAAAGCAAAATGCCTAAGGAATCCTTTCCTCAAGCAAGGGCAAGCTTATTCAACAAGGCTGATATAAACAAATCAAAACTTATGCAAATTTAATTCAAGGAGGGGCCAGGCTCCACCCCAAGCTGGCTGCATCAGTGCCCTGCTTCTGGCTTCAAAGTCCTGAGAGATACAGGAGTAGAGGGGTTCTGGAATCTTCTTCCACAGTTAAGGAAGGCCACTGAGACCAGGTATGTGCCATTTTGTGAGGCTGTGAAGGTAAAGCCTGGATTTTGTTAGAGACTTCAAGATGTTGTAGATGTCAGAGCCATGAGAGATCTGTCAGGGAGAGCTGCATACAGGGATTGGATCTCGCCCAAGAGAGACAAATGTGTTGCAGTCAACAATCCTGGAATGAGGGGAAGATCTAAAGAGCCATCTAATCCCTCCGACATGGGACATGGAGTTTGGAGCTTCCCATGCTTGGTTTTGGTACTGCTTTGGTCCATGAATGAAAAAAGGAAAAAAAATAAAAATAAAAGGAGGACATGACTACTTCTAAAATATGGAAAAGGTAGTTATTATAGATATAAGGAAGAAAGCAGGTAAAAAGTTCGGCTGTATATGGACAGCAGACCAAATCAGACCATGAGAGGAGAGAGACCAAAGCGGCACAATGAGAAGCGCTGGGAGCTGCCACAGGTACTGGGAGAGCCAGGGTCCGCTTTGATGTGTTACCCATTTGTCCTTGGTTTCTGCGACCTAACATTCCAATATTTCTGCACTCTGAGCCCTTTCCTCAATTTTAAAACAGTAATTAATGAACATTCTTATGCCATTGCATGTTGCAAGCAGGGAATCTGCTTTTTGATTTTACAGGAGTTTGTAGGTTGAGTCTCAGAAGACATTTTGACATTGAAACGTGTTCAAACTGTGGAAAACAATGGATACTTTAAAGCTGGACTAAATGCATTTTGCAATATGATATGGCTACAAGTCTATGGGGGCCAGGGAGTAACATGTAGTGGTTCAAATAAAAGTGCCCTCCACTGGCTCATATATTTGAATTACTGGTCCCCAGTTGGTGGACTGTTTTGAAAAGGATTAGGAGGTGTGGCCTTCCTGATGACCTATGTCACAAGCATGCCCAGTCTAGCTCACTCTCTCCCTCTACCTTGCAGATTAGATGTAAACTCCCAGCAACTACTCCAGCACCTGCCTGATCACCTGCCTGCTGCCATGCTCCTAGCCACGATGATTATGAACTAACCCTCTGAAACTGTACGCAGTAAAATGCTCACTTTGGTGTCTGTCTCTTCACAGCAATAGTAAAGTAACTAAAGCATGAGGAAAGCCATTCAGTGGAGGTGGACAAGCAGTCCTGAGCTTACCCGTTGTCCACACTGGTGTGGACTGCCCCAACAACACCTTCCAAAATCTGGAGGGGGTCACGTGGCCCAAAGAGTTCAGCACTACTGCCACTGTGATGAGAAAGAGAATAATTGAGTCAGAAGGGGTCAATCGAATCCTCAAAATTACACTTTGTATTGGCACACTCAGGGGACCCAGGTGGATTATGGTGTGGTGTGGTGTGGTGCTCCCTCACCGCTCTGTGCTCGAGGGAAGTGTTGAGGATGGAAAAGTTGGCTTCCCTTAAGGCCCTTCCCTTAAGATTTAATTCATGAACACCTTTCTACAAGAACAATTTAGCCAGATTTGTCATTCAAAAGCAACTGAACACTTAAGCATTTTAAACATTAAATATATTAATATTCTAAATCCGCCAGCTTGGGGCTTTTACAAAACAGTATTTATGCAGTAGACCCCTTTATCCACACATTTTTACATAAAGGCATTCATTGCAAAAAATCATTGGTTTGATTTGACTTTCCTGGTCTTGCTACACCATCAACACTGGGCCTTCACTGGGACTCTTCCTGGATATCCCATTGCTGGCCTCTGTTGTAGAGATCTTCAAGCCCTGGGTCCACAGGACTGACCCCCTCCCCCACATCTCTACTCCCGCCCCATGTTCCAGCAGATTACAGATGGGTTTCTATGATGAGATTCTCTTTATTTTTTTTCTCTTAAATTTTATTTTCTTTTATTTTGGGGTTGATGGGTAGGATTGGGAGGCATAATGTTAAAATGTTAAAGACACAAAGAATAAATAAAAAGAAAGTTAAAGAAAACAAAATAGAACAGTATTTACACACTGACTAGAACTCTCACAAATTCTCAAAGTACAAAGGAGGAAAAAGAAATTTTATATGTATTTCCAGAATACTTTTGGATTTAAACCACCTGCTGGACTTAGTTACCTCCAGGTCTTTGTCATTTTGTGCTTACCCCCACTAAACTTAATTGAGGTACATGTAGGGGCCTCCCCTAACAGTGTCCTTGGCCCCGACAGTGAAATAGTTGATCTTTCCATGATCCTGAGCCTTCTAACACTGAAAGTTTTAAACTCACATTGGTCAAATGTCTTCAGTGCACTGCCATTAGAAACAATCTGATCAAACAGATAAGATCCGAACCAAGTCTCTAGGAGTAGAGATGCCATAAAGGCACTCATTTTTCTAAATGTTTATTTTATAAGCTTTATCTGGTTAAGAAACTATAATTATAAACTAAAAGGTACAAAACATGGCAAATAAATATCTGTTATCATTTGGCAATGAGTGGTTCTTCTAAGTAACAGCAGAGAAATCACAACAGACTAATAGAACAAAGCGTTATTAATGTGGAATTTGTTATTTCTAAAGTGAAGTGCTGCTGCATTCCGTCTCCTCTGCATAAAATTACTAGGTAGCTCAGAGCACTAATGTGAAAACTGGATGAGGCTGGGGTAATTAAACTGATAAAGGCTCATTTGATTTCAGTTTAGCTCAGAAAACTGACATGCATTTAATCAAAAAGTTCCTCAAGAGCAATACAGAATTACAAAGAATGCTTAAAAGGAGAATAAATTAAATACAACTAAATCTCTTAGCCTAATTACATTATTCACAAAAAGCGCATGACGCCTCGTTATTCGCTTTAGCTTCACTTTTCTCCTTCCCAGCCTTCTTGTTTGCTGTGCACTAAAGGGCCTGTGTGGGGACAGGAAGCAAGAACTTCTCCACTGTCAAGCTTACACCACTCATGACAGGTAGACGATGCCCCAACACAGCCAGCGCCTAACTTCTTCCCTGGATCAGTCTACTTGAGTTCATCAAAAGATCCGCTTGGACACCATTTCTCACTGTCTCCAAGAAGGGGAATTAGAAAAGGAAGGAGATGAGTAGCCACATTGAAGCCACGGGGCAGTCTGGCTCTTGGCTACCCACTTCACATGACATTTGGCCTTTCTCTTGCCTCTCGATAATGTGTAGCGGTGAAGGAGTCCAACCAGGAATTGACTTCATGGCATGCTATATATATAATACCAAGAAGGACATATTCATGGTTCTCCATTAAGAGTTTGAATATGCTAGAAGTAATCGCTCAGGTTTGTAAAACATTTGAAAATATGATATACTTCTAAATGCATGAGGAGGGTTTAGCTCCATAAGGACTACGGGGTGGGTATTATTATTGGTGAAATACTACCTGAGGTCTTCTGTAATTGTTATTTTATAGCTTACCTCAATGCAGAAATTATTTTTGTGATTGCACTATGTACTACATCCTTGGGTGAGATGTCGATAGGACCAATGGCCACTTCTAGCAGCTGCTGAATCATCCTTAGAGGCTGGCCATCTAAACACATAGCTACAGCTTGCTCATGAAGTTTCCCTTTTTCTGAACGGGATAGATCGTAGAGGTAACTGTATTTCTGTAGTAGTTCCTGGGGGAAAAAAGCAATCAGCACTGAAATTTTAATAAGTTAAATGTGTCTACATACACAAAGTATATTTTGAAGGTCCACAAACAAAATATATTCCTATCATCAATAGCACACCAAGGGACAAAAGGGTCTTGTGAACAGAGGGTGTTGTGAATGCTACCAAGGTCCAACCTTCCACAGTTTGGAGAGACTGGAAACCAGGTTTTGAATCAGCAAGAAAAAAAATATATAGATTTCTTTTCTGAGGGATAAAAGCTTCTCTTCTATTTTATTATTCTTTCAGTTGCTTGTTCTACTCTGTTACCTGTTCTGTTCTTCTACCTTGATTTTTCCCTTCTCTTTTCTGAAGACTTCCTTCTCCACTGCTTCCTGATGCCTCCCTTCTCACTACTTCCTAGTCACTTCCTTCTCCACTGCTTCCTGATGCCTCCCTTCTCACTACTTCCTAGTCGCTTCCTTCTCCACTGCTTCCTGATGCCTCCCTTCTACTGCCCGGCCCGTCTAACTATCTTAACTAACCATCCAATTCTTAGCTTTCCAGTTACGTGAAGTCCATTATTTACAGCTTCTTTTAGCTATGATGCACACTGAAACCCACAAACTCATCTCCCAATATCAGAAGAACTTGAACTAACTCTTAGGACTCAACTTTCCTAATCATTAACCTAAATCACAGTGTATACGGCCTTCAAGAGAAACTCGTAAGTCCTAGCTGCATGACAATTCCTTGTTCCCATTTTCTATCTTCTTCAGCTCCTGCTTTATCAGGCTGGGGGCAACACTATACCCTACCTATATTAATTATCCCACTAAACTAACATCTATCACAATCCCTTACTATGTCTGTTAGAAACTCTTAATCAACAAAATTCTATTTAAACCAACACTATATAAAACCACTTCAGTTAAACAGTACAGCTTAAGAGGAAACTATCTTCATAATAATCCACTGGTAAAAATGCCCAGTGCAACAGGATATTTCCTTGAGGTAGTCACACTTTATTAAAGGCAGTGGGGATCTCCTTTCCTCACCCCCAACTCAGCTATGCCATGCCAGATACCAGAGGAAAATGGCAGTGGTAAATGTAAAGGCACAGCAGTAACAAGAGACATTTGGAAGCCAAAGCCATCAGGGCCTTGCCTATCCAAGATTTACCCATCAATAATTTGCATCCTGGTGGGCCAAATTCCTGAATTCAAGTGCTACCTGCTGCTCCTCTGACATGGCCACCAGCAAGGGATTACATAAAAATCAGGCCATTTGCAGTGTCAGGCACAGACAGAAGGGAAGCTGAACTGCACTGCTTTTACTTAATTCTGAAGCATTACAAGTGTTTTGGACAACAACTACATAATCCCTGTTATATAGATGGTATTTAATTAAATATTTCCAACAATAATCCTACAAGTATGTTTTATTAGTTCCGTCTCATCCAAAAAGTAACTGAAGATCCAAGTCACTAAACAACATGCCTAAAGACACATGGCTACTCAGGAAAAGAGCTGAGATTAGGACTTAGAAGTCACCCCATGCTGTATTGCTTCTCTTTAAATGTATCTGTAAAAATCAACATTATAAGAAATAACTGAGGAAGGCAGCCACAGCTGTAGTTTCCAGCACGTTGTGTGTGGTCACACATATTGCACAGGGCCACTAGACAACAGCACCGCTTTCCAGCTTCTTTCTGTGTAGCTTCCCTGATAACTGCTGGTTGTTTTTGTTCTGTTGGGGGGCCCGCCTCCCAATTCCCAAGTAAACACATATGGAGGCTTATTATTACTTATGACCACCTGGTCTTAGCTTGGCTTGTTTCTTGCCAGCCTTCATTTAAATTACCCCGACAACTTTTTCCCTCTGGGTCTTTCCTTTTGCCTACTTGCATACATCTCACTTTCACTCTTACTCCACGGCTGGTCCAGTGTCTGGCCCCTGAATTCCTCCTCTTCTTGTTCTATCTGCTCTTTCTTCTCTTCCAGATTTCTCCTTCTATTTATTCTCTCTGCCTGCCATCCCTGCCCATCCTCTCCTGCCTTGCTATTGGCTGTTTATCTCTTTATTAGACCATCAGGGGTTTTAGACAGGCAAAGAATCACAGCTTCACAGTGTTAAACAAATGCAGCATAAACAAAAGCAACACACCTTAAAATAATATTCTGCAACAGACAACCCTGAACAATACTTCAGTTTTTAAAACCTCCACATGAAATCTGAACATTAGCAAAATTTCAATGAATAGAATACCAATTTTTATTATGATATATTGTAGTGGCTACACTTAAATATAATCTTTTCAAGGAAAATAGAAGAGTCCTTGTGGACAAAGTGAAAGGCTGACTAGGATGTGCCAACCTCCAGGCACAAGGTAAATGCATAAGAATATAAAAGTGAAGACCCAAGGACTGCTTTTCACGTCTACAGTCCTAACAGCACACTGTTCCAGCTGGAGCTTCACTTCCCACAGAGGACGCTAAGGATAAGGCGGTGAGACCTTTTAGGGGACATGATCCAGGGAGAGGACGCTGAGGAGCACAGTGGGACTCCTGTCTCTCGTCTCTGTCTCCCTTCTTAATGATGGCGGGAGTGGTATGCACCATCACAGCTACCACAGGCCTTTCAGCAAAGAGGCCAAGTGCCCACAGACTGAAACCTTTAAAACCATGGCAGGAATAAGGTCTTTCCACTTATAAAATTCACGTGTCTCCTCCAGGAGCGAGGAGCTAACAGAGTTACAAATGTGGCTTTGAGGTGAACAGAACAGACATGGCGCCACCCCCAGCCATCCCCAGGTCTGTATTTCATACCTGCTCACTGTTCTTCAGACTGAGGATGAAGCTGTGGTTGAGGGTTTCCAGGTGGGCAAGTGATGTCTCCAGATGAGCCAAGGCATTTGCATAGGTGACCTGAGATTCGCGACCTTCCTGGGGGTCATCTTCTGAATTTCTTTTCCTTGGTTTCTCTATGAAATGCCTGACTGTCTTAATGGCCTTTCTGGTCATCTCTTCACGTGCTTCTACAGATAACTTCAAAAATGCAATAAAAAAGTCAGGAATAAAAGCCAGTATTATATTTGGTACATTCAGTTGGAGTTAAAAGTTAAATTTTAACATAAGTTAACCAGCGGTCAGCACTTCCACTGATTTGTTTTGGCCTGGATTTTCTTTCCTCCTGTGGAGGAAACAAAAATGGTGACATACTATTTCTTCTACTCAGTTGTAAAGACAGATTGGAAACCATGCCAACAGCCAGAGAAGGTTAAGAATGGAAAGGATGAAACTAGACATCACACTGACTCTCGGCCGAAGGGCAAAGACACGGAGCCATTTATAGTTAGAACTTCCAGCTCTGAGCATTTACTCACTGTCAAGTAAAAAATTAAGACCCATGGGCTGCTGGGTGAGCTGGTGCATGTCAGCAACCCAGCTCTTTCTAGGTGGAGGCAGAAGTATTTTAAGCTTGAAGCCATCACGGGCTACATAGTAAAATCTTGTCTCAAAAAAAAAAAAAAAACCAAAAACAACAACAACAAAACCTCCTAAAGCAATTGAGATGGGTTGGAAGATAGAGGGAGAAACACAGACACAGAGTCATGAAGATTTTTAACTAGAATAAGACTACAAAAGGGAAAATTCAAAATCAATCTAGTTGACAAGAATAACAGTAACTAAGTTAGAATGCATTAGTGGTCAGCATACTATACAGTTATTAAAATTAGAACTCTAAAACCAGTAGAGCAACTTTACAAAGTGCTTCCATAAAACATTAAATTTTAGAAATCAGAACAGAAAATCATCTGTACCATAATTATAGTAAAATTTAAGTTATATCTATACGCAAAACAAATTTTCCCATATATTCTACATTTTCTGTGCATATAAACATGTCTATAAAATAACTGCAGAAAAATATATCTGGCCATTTACATATATATAGTACAAACACATATTACACCTAATACTATATCTACTAATATGACAAATCATTAGTGACAAAGTGTGCAGGTTCTGAGCAGTTTTCCCGCCTGCCTTCCCGGTTGTCTACCAGTGCTGTGCTCATCCCCTCGTTCCCACATGCGGCAGGCAGCTTCTGCATTAGGCGTACAGCGTACAGGGTACAGGACACAGGGCTTATAGTTTCCTATCACAGTCATCTCATTTCAAGAATACAAAAGAAAGCCAAGCTTCCCCCTTGGCTCCTCTGAGCACCTCTAGGTGCCTGCAGACAAGTTCCGACACTGTCTCCTGTTGACCACCCAAACCCATTTTTTCTAGATCCTCAAAAGGTCTCAGTGTTTTGTATTTTTTTTTTTAAAAAAGATAGTCTTTGATAACATCTTAAATTTCCTGATTACTTCTTAAAATTAGTCAGTGATCCATTTCTGAAAGACGGAAGTAAGGTTAAAACGCAGGCACCAGTGATTACACGTCAAAGGCGATGTTCCCTAACCCAAACTCCAGGCTATCTCAGACGATTAGTTTGAATGTTGACATCTGACCTTAATTCTGATTAAAGTCACCTTGGTGGACACCATTTCCTGCTCTGAAATGCAGCTTCAAAGCATATTCGGCAGTCTCACTTCCCCCTGGGTTCTGCTAAACTGATGGCAGGAGATCCACAAGCTTCCAAAAGTGGTTCTCAACCTGTGGGTCACGACCCCTGGCAAATTTCTATGTCCAAAATTGACACTGTAATTTATATTACAGTTCATAACAGTAGCAAAATTGCAGTTATGTAATGGCAACAAAATAACCATATGGCTAGGGTCACACAGCGTGAACTATATTAAAAGGCCGCAGCAGAGGAAGGCTGAGAACCGCCTAACCAGACAGGATTAACTGTGGCATTAGCCCTTCCTCTCTGTCAGTGCGGCGCTCCTCTCTGTGGTTTAGAACACAAGACAGTGGGTTGAACAGATGGTTCAGTTGTTAAAGGTGAAGCTCAAAACCAAAAGTATAAGAAATACAAGAAACTACAAGTATGCCATATATGCTTGCTCAGCAGACCTTCCCCTCCTCCACCCTGAGCATGCAAAGTCAGCATGGGAAAGTAGAGAGGAATGAAACTTGAATCCAATGCATGAACAGAGCCCATTCAAGAGGCTGAAGCATGAGAACTGACAACTCGAGCCACCTGGCCTCCTCCCTAAGACTGTCTCAGAGAAAATACAACACGGAAACCTGGAATCCACACCATGTGCCAGCCAGAGAGTGTGTCCTGACACAGACCACACGACTTCCTTCTGGCCCCCTCTGCATCCTAGGTCTGACACTGCCACTGCGACAAAATCAAGGCTGAAAAACAGTGCTGTGGGTCTCTTCTTTCAACTCATTTATGCTTTTTGCCCCACAAACGGAACTGGAGAATTATCTGAATATGCCACTTGCCTAATAGTCCTCAGCCTGGTGTGCAGTAGAGGGAAGTCTGGAGTAAACTAGCTAGAGGATAGGAAAAGGCAGGGAGTTATGTGTGGAGGTGGGAGAAACAGCAGGGTCCTGAGCACGTAGGTCCGGGTAGATGGCTGACAGCCAAGGTCTCACTGACAGTGACAAACGCTGGGATGAAGGCACAGGTAACTGGGAGGGAGTAAAGTCAGGTAATTTATGTCTAATATGTACTACATAGTCCCAGCTGTCTGATACCTTCACAAAGACTTCTAAGCTCTAGTTCCTTCATCAACAAGATGTAAACACTGGTATCTAACACATACAGTATTAAGCAATTAACACAGTACATAACACAATCATTATAGTTCAGAGCCTACAGAAGGAGCTCAATAAATAAGCCTGAGTTTTACTCCAACAAAGGCCATCCTCCCTACCCACTAGCTTTTCATATTCCTAGTAAACTTCTCATGTAACACTCCTATACAACCCCCTTTAAAATGAACTCATCAAGTTGCATAGCATGAAACTTAGGCTAATTCCAAGATGACTCATATTCCAGACTCCAGTCACATGCAGAGTCTGTAACTCCCGGGTGTCACTGGTGCCTCGGTGGGGTATTTGCTCCTTTTTTTATGGCAAGAGAAATCTCTACTCACACTTCAACAGCAGACACATGGAGTCAATCTAGATCCAGCGGCTTCTTCAGCTCCCACTTCAGTCTACTGAAAAGCACTCTGCTCTGGAATCCATGTGCAACCCAGTTTCTTAAGTGAACAGTAACCTGGTGTCCCCAGCGTCACCAGCACTGTCTCTGCACGACACACTCGCATACAATGTGTGGCGGTTGCCCTGACTGCCGCCAACAGCTTAAACTCTGATCCTCATACTGCAGCATTATCACAAAACGCATTTTCTTTTTCCTGCTTTAAAAATTCTGGCAGTGTCAGATTCAAAATAACTATTTGAAAATAACTAAATAGCACTGTACTTAATGTGAATAAATAACCTAAGGTAATTTTTCTGAGCTATTTAGGACTGTAAGAAACAGTTCTATGCTAAAGAATGGAGGGTTTTTATCCCACCGTACATTTGACTTAACTCATGGTTTCTCCATTTGTTTTATAAGGACAAGTTCACCAGGGGATACTTCAGAGCCTGGTTAGGAACTGGAAGTTCACCACTGATCCTTTATTTAGACATTTATTTTCTTTACACTTTATTATGATCAAGGGGATAGGAATAAAGGGAAAAATGAAAATTACCATAGTAAAAAATAACAACTTCTTTACTGTACCTGGTAGTCACTCAATATCTTCATTATTAAAATTACTTTTGAGGTCCATCAACATGTCATCAATACAGTTTTAACATGATAACACAGATAATATTTTTTTACTATCCTCTGTAGTAATAACTGCTATTAAAATAATGTAGATTTTGTGAAATTAAAAAAGGTAGCTAGCAAGGACAGGTGAGATGGCTCAAGTGAGTGAGGGTGCTTGTGGTTAAGCCAGCATTCAATCCCTAGAACTCACAGAGTGGAAGGAAAGAGCTGGGGGAGGGGAAGCTGAACCCCTCAGGTAGCCCTCTGACCTCCACATACACACAGTAATAACTGTAAAAAGCTTTTAAAGGTAAATGGCTGAGTTTTTTTTAATTACTGAACAAAAATGTACTGATAATATGTTTTCAGGTTTCAAAAAAATAAGGTTAAAAGCATGAACTCGGCTCATAAAGAAAGCATGTGTGACCAGAATATGAGGAGGAGAAAGGGTTGAGGTGTCATGACATCAGCACACTTTCCCGGATCTATGTTTAGAATATGCCCGACTCTAGGATTGTCAGGTTTCACTGTCGGTGCACTGGGAGACACCATGGCTCTCCTGGAGAGTGCTGCCACAATGCTAACTTATCCCCTAGTGTGACGGATGGCATGCCCAGCAGACACCAGCATCCCTTCTACCAACTGGCCTGGTCAGCTTCCTTGCAGTTGGGATCAGCCATATTCCAGTTAATGAAATCTGACCAGACGTGACATATGCCATTTTGAAGGAAGGCAAGAAAAACACGCATGGATCATGATTATCCATTCTTTCTACCTCAGCCATAGCAGCTAAGGAGCATGCAGGACTTATGTATCACTAACACAAGATGGTAGGGCTCCCACCAGCATGGGCCCTGCATGATTCATGGTATAGGTCTCTTATTCCATTTGGACAAGGAAGGACCATGAGTCTTTGCACTGCTACTCCACTATAAACCTCAGCTGTTTCTGACAAACAACAGGTGATAATAGTAATGCCACGGGTGGTTTCGTTACCAAGTCAGACACTGTAAAATTGTATTTACATTTGGGGTGCAGCTCATATAGCATATATCCACATAGTATGTCATATACCATATAGTAGTTCTTATACCATATACCCATAGAGCATATCATATACCATTTATCCATACACCACATATCATACACCACAAATCCATATAGTGTAGCATATACCCTTTATTCATACAGTATATCATATGTCATATATTTATATGATATAACAGAGCATTTATCCATATAGCATATGGATATTAATGAATATGGAAGTCTACAGAGGCTGGAATATCAAATCAACATTAGCAGTATGTGTTGGATGTTACAGGATTCTATGGTCAAATACTATAAATAAGAAATTAGATCATCAAACTATTATCCAGATTATATATAGGAACCGAACAGAGTAGAGAAATATCACAGAAATTCAGGGCTTTAGATGGTTAAACAATTGTTATTCACACACCAGTGGTAGAAGATAATTTTGAGAAATCTACAGACAGCAAATGGCAGGTAAAATCCTAAGAAGATTAAAATGCTTCAGGGGAAGATAAACCAAGGGTGTGACACTTGCTGATTCTTTTGCAGCAATCCAACTAAGGATATGGATCACTGCGGGAACCTGATAGCGATCCAACTAAGGCGGTGCACTGCCACAGGAACCTGATAGCGATCCAACTAAGGAGGTGCACTGCCACGGGAACCTGACAGCTTGAAGGCAGCTCCCTTTAAACTGAGAGAGATTATGGACAAGAGGATACATCAAAGACCTATGGAATAGAAGAAAATGTCTCAAAACAAGTAAGCAAACCAAAGACTCTAAAGATGGCAGCTTGTGTACACGTTGCTAATAGGTATCAAGTCCACATGAATTCAGCTAAGTTTCTGACATGGCTATACCTGCCACAGCTACAACTTAGATGCTTGTGGACATCTCAAATGTTCTGAGGCTTTGACCTTGTCCCACTGTCTGAAGGAAGAGCGCACATTTTCAAGGACTCAGGCCTTTCACAGCACTACACATGGAACTGTGGAATGAGGTAGGAAGAACCCCACTGAAGTGGAAGGAGGGAGTAGGGTCACAGAGACAAAGACGGTGAGACCCAGAATGTGGGTCTAGACTAATTAAGGACTACAGCCCCACTTCAGATAGAGAAGTCTCCGAACCCCACAGGCCAGAATGTCCAACTGCCAAACAGCGTCTAATGGAGCCATCTATGTGCCGGTGGGATTGGGGCAACACTGCAGAGCTTTGACCACTGAGTTCCTGGTCCAGATCAGATTGGATGGGAAATATGACCCACTGGGAACTACCTTGGCAAGCATCACTTTCTCTGACCTCCTTCCTTGTCCTTCTAAAATCAGTTTAGAAACTCGGCTCTAGGAACTTTCCTGACCCCTGATGTCACCTCCATGCTATTCGACTCCCTCTATGTGGCTCACAAGGACAGTGTTTTTACCATTGAAACAATGCCCTTCAGGATAAAAACTGTTTATTAAGTTTGTGTCCCTCCATGGTAAAAGAACTACAGTGAAACTGCTTAGCAGCTCTGATAAACAAGCAGGAGAGAAAAGGACCTCTAAAAAGTACAGTGTAGCACCATGTCCCCTAAATACTCATGGTCCAGAATGCTCAAACGACTGCAAATTATCAAGACTGTGCAAGAAGACAAGAACTACAGAAAGAACAGCTTAAAGGATGTGACACAATGATGCAACACCATCAGGACAGTGACAGGCCAGAGGGATCAGAAGTCACACGGGAAGAGTGCAAGCATGGCCAACTGGCAATGTTCCATTTATTTATTTACCTGACAGACATTTTCCAAGACACGGTGTTCCTTTGTCTCAGGCAGGGTACTGGTAAAACACAGAATTAGATCAAGCCCTTGCCCCTGGCTATGTCACAGTCTAGTTGGAAACATGAAGTACAAGGCATTACAAAGAAGCATGGCCACTACATAACTGGGGCAGCTATAGGGAGCTACTGAGTCTTTAGAGGAGCACTCCATCTAAAGCGAAGCCAGGCACCAGCAAGTTCAGGAAGGAGCTGCTGGAGAGAGACCTTCCGAAGGAGAGGCCAAAGAGCCAGTGGGAACTCAGGCAGAAAAGAGGATCTGAAGAGGTCACCAGTCAATACCACACAGGCAGCTACAAGCACACAAGCTTGGCTGGAAAGCAGGGCACAACAAAGACATGCCAGAGAAGAGGAGGAAAGAGACGGGGTGACATCACCAGAGCCCTAAGAATCAAGCTAAAAGCACTGTTCTTAGATCTTGATTCCTGGGATACAGAGAAAGGAGCTCTAACAGAGAAGGCCACATCTAGTAGTGGGGCTTTCGGGAAGTGGCTTGATGCAAAATTCACAGGGACAGCACTGCAGGTACCTTAAGGCTGAGAAACCCCGCCGGAAAGACATGCTTTCAAAAGTGAGCCTGGCTGACTTTAATATAAAGCTGGCATTCGGAAGAAAAAAAAAGGCAGGGGGAGGGGTGCTTAAGAAAACCCAGTTGCTTCCTATGGCGGAAAACTGGGCTTGGTGTTTCCACTGCCAGCAACAGCTCTATAAAATATTAGGAAAGCCACAAGAAGAAGTTTTGTACTCAGATGTTCTCAGCACCAGTTCATTTGAAATTGAATACAATTTATTTAAGTACTATTGCATAGACAGTCTTTCTTTTCATGCTCCTATTTGTGAGCCCACCTCACTCCTTCCCTCTCTTCCTCCTTCATGTTTATGCTCAACACTGTAACACTGACCATGTGCTAGGTCCAGCCTTGACACACAGGGAAGCAAGTGCAATCTAAGACATTCTACCTTTGAACATGCGTGCTAAAGCAAAGACGAGGTACAATTAAATATTTATAAAAGGTACAGGAATATAAATGAAGTATGTGGATAGTAAAGGAGAAAAAAGTCTGCCTTAGGAAAACAGAAGTCTATAAAAAGGAGGCAAGGGCTGACCTAGGACTTGATGGGGACAAATCGCTCGGGGGAGCAATGGGAGGGGTTGACTTTTGGGTAGAGAAGCAGATTAAGAAATTAAACAAAGGCTAGTGTAAAAGATCAGGGTCTATGATCATTACTCCTGCTCTTTTACTGAGCTCTAGAACACCCTGGGGAGATAATACACTCTCAACAAAAACACTGGCTCACTATTTGAAGGAGCCTCCTGGGCACAGAAATGGATGCAAAGCAGCAGCTGGCAGCACATTAGAGGAAAATGGGGGAATTGGTTTTCAAAATATCAAAATATCCCCCAAAGTTTGATCCTCAAACAGAAATACTATTCCTATGCCAGTCTCAATCCCACACTATCCTGGAAAAGCTCTTGCTAGTATAAAGTGTGTTTGCGTGTGTGGTGCGTGCGTGTGTGTGGTGTGTGTGTGTGTGTGTGTGTGTGTGTGTGTGTGTGTGTGTGTGTGTGTTAGAAGAGAGTCAGGGAAGGCTAAGGCTGCCTCACGGGAAATGTTGAGCAATTGATACTTTCTACTCCGGCCAGTGGTCTTCAGCTAGGAAACATGTGCTCCAAACACACACCCAAAAGAAATACAGATTATAAATGAATTGATGCTGAATCTGATCTCACTCTAGCAATAAGTGATAGTAACCCAAGTACTCACAGACTAATTAAGACCAATATTAAACCCCACCCACCTCCTAAGATGTATACTTGAAATTTCAATTTATTTAACAGCAAAAATTTAGCTTACCTATGTTGCTCTTATTAAATAAATACAATAATTGTAGTATTAGCTCAATACAAAATTTTAAAAAGAAAATATTAGAGGCTGATGGTCTCAGAAATGTTTCCAAGTTAATTTTTATTGATATAATCACATCTCATACAGAAAACAGACTCAAAAATCACCATGCTGCATGGTGATGAAATCATATGAAAGTGAAAACCACAAAACTCTGAGCACAAATGACTGTCTAAATCCTGACCAGACCAAACCCTAGCATGGCTCCGAAGTTTCAGCTCATCTCTCCCATGGAGGGTCCTATGGTCTAATGACAAGCTCAAAGCTTCCAGCCGACTCACTGTTGTTCTAGCCCACACCTTGTGATAAGCTCATGTAGCCCTCACTCTCAAGAGACATTCCTTAGAAGCGTGCAGTTATAAACCCTTCCCATTTTGCACTGCAACTCTCCTAGCATCCCGCATCCTCTCAGGAAACATACTGCTTCCCTGAAACATGCAAGGAGGCAGCTCTTATCACTGGCAGTCCTTACAGGCAGCAGAAGGCTCTGATGTTGTTAGCCCTGCTTCTGAACAATTACCTCTGTCAAATAAACAAAAAGTTTGTTTCCAGTAGGCAGAGTCAGGTGGTGTAGTTGCTCCACCCTTGGCTCCCAGTATCCTCAGTACCTTCCTTCAGTCTAGAGCAGCATTTGAACTCCTCCGCCTGCTGTGTAGGCAAAATGGAACGCAATTTCCCCTGTGCCCATCCTTCTGTTCGGTATTACCAGATGGAATCTATCTTTACTTCTATTACTCACATTCCGGCTTCACTTCACTTGGACGAATTGGGGACAGTCTGAGAAGGGGCACTTATCCTGCGTGTCAAAGATGCATTTGTCCTTGTACAGTAAAAGGATAGGTAGATCCTAAATTTCCATTTGTTATACTGCATAACAGTTTCAAAGGAGAGGTCACTATTTACAATATGCTGGGACTTATGCCCTCTTTGTAGCCTGCTCTAAGCAGGATAAAATTTTTATACATCCAGCAGATGAGAGGGTAAGCAAGTCATCTTAGGATCCCTTAGGTACACAGAACACAGGGCTCAGATACATTTTGCTAATGTATTGTCCCTTGTGTTGAAATCAGCTAAGTCTGACTACAGAGACATCTATTCCTGGGCACACTGAGTATTATGCCAGGGTGGAAAGGACACTGGCAAAGTAGAAAGACACCTTGTATTGCTGAGCTTTTCCTGGCTAATTTCAGTAGTAATGGAAGTGTGTGACAGCTCTGGGGACCCAAGTATCTAAATGACTCAATGACTGACCCAGTGGCAAATGTGAGAGATGGGAGGGATTGCTTTGGGACCCAGGGAAAGTCTAGATGGGATGCATGGAGCTGAAGAAAGAAGGAAAGGAAGCCTGGACTTCAATGACATGTGTAAAACACCTGAAGGATAGCTTAAGCTAACTCCTAGGCATGTTTTGTTACTCAGCCACTTGCCAATTAGTTGCATCAGCAGCTTCAAATATTTTGTTCAATATCCAGAACAAGAAAGACTGTATATCAAAATTCAATTAGAGTACACATATATTCAGAAACACATGCATATATTAAAAGTAAATAGAACTTTGATGAAGCATAGAACCCCTGAGATGAGATGCAATATGATAACTCTTGTTCTAATCCAGTCTGTGCTCTGTTTGTTGTTTTGTCTTCAATGCTAACTACAATGACTTAACCTAATTACCAGACCTGCCGATGCTTTATAATGCATAATTTTAAAATACGTGTAACTGGGCTCTTGTGGCAGAATAACTTATAGGAGCCAGCAAACATGGGGCTACAAAGGAGACAGCAGTCACTTCAGCTGCCTTTAACAGGCTTGATTAATCACTTTCTGCTCTGCCCTAGCCAAACACCTCATCGCTCTGTGTGCTGCTCCCAAATGCTACATGTGGTTTTAGCACAGGACTAGCTGTAGGCCACAAGAGCAGGACCAAACTGAGTCTCCATGTTACAGTATGTTAGGCACTAATCTTAAATTTCACACCACACCACACACAGACACACACACACACACACATGATAAAGCAGCACAACTGTAGGTAAACATTAACTCTGCATTACTAGAACAAGTCAGATATTCAGACAAAACACAGATACCTCTGTCACATCCGTGTATGATTTAAAATCATTACCACAGCTGTGCTCTTTTGCCTTAACTGTCAATTACTTATATAATAAAAATGAATCCAAACCACAGAGGCCATTTTCTTTGCCCTTAGCCTTGCACAGTAAGCACAGAAACAGGGTTGCTCTTCAGCAAACTGCATCATTATCCAGTAATTGCTCAGCCATCTTTTCATGAGTGACTTATCAGAACCAAGGGATCTGGTAAACGCTAAACCAAAAGGCAAGGCGTTTTGGCGTGATTGTTTTGTGAATAAGTGGCTGTCCTTTGCTATAGATTTTTGTTTTGCTGTAGCTAACTCCCTTTCTGTTGCTGACTTGGGAATTAATTCCCTAGTTCAGAACAGTTTCCCACTGCCAGGCCTTGTTCCTCTCCCTTAGGTAAGTGCAGAGATCTGCCTTCCTGCATTTATCTTTATCACAGCAGGCATTTGGGTTCAGGCATAGAGCATCCCTTAAGATATTCACAGATATCCAAGGACATAGAATTATTACCTGCCCAAGCTGCTGTTCTGGTTTTACCCCCACTTAAAAGATTCCTAACTCCATATGCTTACTTTCACCTCAGGTACAGATAATTTTGGTTCAGGACTCTCAAGGACAGCAAAAGAGATAATTAACTGTAACCCACAACACCCATGATCAGGATGGTTGATAACAGCACAGCCCAGAACCGATAATTTAGAGGCCTGGTCTCTTCTTCTCTTATAGCAGTAAGTCTAATTCTAGACCTAGGTCTGTAGAAACTGCAGTATCTGGTGTACGTGTTATCTGATCAAGAGCCATCAGCGTACCCCTGATTGTTTATGTAGGTTAGTTGTTTACTTGATAGCCTGTATGTATACTGGGAGAAAAGAAGTGGCACACTGATTTAAATGACTGTGCCCTATTCCTAACTTTACTAGAAATAAACCTTTTAGCTCTTTCTAACCACCTAAAAATGTACTACAGCACACTAACCTTCCCTTCTAGAATTCCCTGATGATTTAATTCCTTTCTTAACTAGCTATCTCCATTAAGGAGTTTACCTGTTTACCAGATCTCTCTCTCTGTCTCTCTGTCTCTCTGTCTCTGTCTCTGTCTCTCTCTCTCTCTCTGTGTGTGTGTGTGTGTGAAAATCATTATCTGATTTCCTATGGGGCAAAAGAATTCCGGCCATGGAACATGCTGGGGCTGGAGATTTGCTGGTTTTAAGGGTTTATATGACTGGGAACATTTCTAACAGGTAGGACAATGAAGAACGATGTAGAACAAAAGAGAAGAAGGAAGAATAAGGATTGAGAGAAGAATAAAGGAACATGGACAGAAAACTCCCACTGTGAGTAGATTTCTTACCCTAAGATCTTTAGTCTCGGATTTTTAGTCCCCTTTAGCTATTTGTGTCGTCTTTAGTTGAACCGTTACACCTTCCTACTTATTTTTACTGATCACTTTCGTCAGTGCCTTACACTAATACATTCGTCTGGTTTTCAAGAGTTTGAAGACCATCTTTAAGTCAATGGATGGAGCCCAATGAGTGTTAGAAATGAGGCAACGAGAAGCTGCAAACAGTAACATGCTTTCTATTGTTGCTGTACACACACAAGGAAACTCAAAAGCATTCCCTCACACTGTCCAGAGAACTTCCCCACACGCACGCGAGTGAAGCTTACTGCACCATTTAAAACCGTCTAATCAGGCGCTGCCTTTTTAGAGCTGAACTGAAAGGGCAATGTTTTAACTTCACAGGAAGAGGAATAAAGAGGTGAATCACCAAACACCTTACTGTAATAAGATGTTTACACCTTTTACACACACTCTTTTATATAGCCTCACAATAGTTGCTCATGTTTGTCCCTCTTGTCCCTCCCTCCCTCTCTCTCTCTCTCTCTCTCTCACACTCACACACACACACACACACACACACACACAGGCGTGTGAACGCACTCCGTGTCTCTATAAGTGCCCCTGAGCCACGTGGAACCGACTCAGAGCTAACATTGGTAGGTAAGCTCCGGCAATCCAGACTTAAGGTAATGAGCACCTGGCACCCAGGGACACGGGATGACCGAGGGTATGGGAGGATGCACAGTGGGGACTTCCTGCTTGTTACATGCATGTATGTGTGTGCCTGCTCACACTATATCTCTTTGAACACAAGTTAGAAAGCAACATCACTCATTCACCGATGGGGTAGAGTATCCTAGGACTATTAGCAGCACAAAGTCTTATGATGAGGCTAAGATGACAGACTACAGCAGACAGACAGGAGGCTCCATTACAGCAAATACTACTGAGATAACTAACCAAGTCGTTGGCCTCATCTCTGAGTCACATGAGCTGGTAATGTTTCCATCAGCTAAAGGGTCGTTTTTATCAGATGTATACTTGTGTCTAAAAATCATTCTCAAATTGATGTGTATTCACACTGTAGAGATGAGGCCCCTTATGTACAAGGGAGAATGTTACCTCAGCAGAGAAAGTTTGCCATTTGGACCTGGATGAGACTTAAGGTCAGCTTCTGACAGGACCATACTATTGTGTATCTCAGCAACTCAGTTCACCAGACTGAGGGGCTACAATGTTAAGTATGAAACTTCCTATGCATTCCTGGGTCCATGTAAATTTTAATAGATTTGCTCTATACTCATGACAATGTATAAAACCCATGCATTGATCCCTCAGGCTTTTCCACATAAATATGGCATGTAGAACCCATCAGGGGAACTGGACATGAAATGGCCTCACTGTGGTTAAGGAGCTTTGCTGAGTGAGTCAGCTAACAGTGTTGACAAGACAATACAAATTTCCTAAAGGGCAGTTTCTAGAAATACAACATAAGGGCATATAAACAGGCACATGGCTGTACCACAGTAACAACCACAGCCGAGCCACTCCCGAATTGTCCCATCAAATTCTGTGATGGCCTTCACAGTGGGGTGTCTTGGTTTCCAGATTGGTGCTGTATGTTCCCTTCTTCAGTCAGCACAGAGTCACTCCCGAGGTGAAAGTCCAGCAATCTACCTTAAAACTCAGGTCTAGTCAATCACTCCCATGATGAAGTCCAAACCTTTAAGTCAGCCTCCTCCTCTGCTCTCTAGCGTACAGCCCTCTGACTCCACTATATGGTATCTATCCGTAGTCAGCTGAAAGTCCTCGGTTATTTCTTCCTACATTTGTCTGGAATACACCCTCTTCAAGTCGTCCTGCTGTGGGGCCCATGGCAGGCACAGCACGCACACAGACTCAGGAGCAATACCTCTTCTACAATGGCGCCCTTCCTGGATTGTCTCAGGCCCGACTAACTCAAGTATTAACTGCTTATACTTTCTTCATCCACTTAACACCTTTACCTACGAGTGCTCCCCACGACCGCCAAACAAGTAAGAACAAGTGGCACCCCAAGAGCTGAAGTTCTGAGGGTTCTTGCTCATAACCTGGCAAAGAGCTGCAATTATCTGGAAGGACAAAACAGGACTTTTATCACAAATTCCTTCGCTGCCCAGGCTGGGGGATATATTCATAAACAGCAAACAGGAGATAAATCTGGATGTAAGTCTGCAAGGCAGCAAATGGCAGAAGGGAGGCTGCAGGATGAGCAGAGTGGAGCAGAGAGAGGCAGGCCACTGGAGAGTCAGGGGTGCGGACTGATGAGGCCTGCCAAGGAGAGGCACAACTTGGGAGGGCGTTATTTCCAGACCTCCTGTCCCCCATTGCTCCTTTTTATCTTAAATATGTTTTAATATTGGCTGTGTATTATTCTGAGATTTATTTACTCCTCTGTCCTTTCAAGGATTTATACCACCATACATTTAAAGCCTTTAAGCTTCATGGGAAGGGGGCTGCAGCTCTTTCCTGCCTTATTAATAAAGACAACTCCAAGCATGCATTCCTCCAGAACCTCTCCAGGGGTAGGGGGCATAGCCATTCGTGATATATGGTGCACACGATTGCTGACCAATTTCCCATTTCTTACTCAATTATCACCATAGTCAATTTGAAATGATTTCCCAAGCAAAAGCAGAGAATGAGTTCAGCTTTCTAGCTGGGCAAGGAATTATGATCACTCCAGATGCACCTCTATAGCCAAATCGGCAAGCAAAGGAAGAATGCAATGTAAGGCTTTGAGGCAGGCGTGGGTCTGCGTCCTGGCCTGTCACATCTACCAGTTAGCTAACTGCTCTGGGTCTCTTTCTTGCCTGGTAAGGTTAGAGATGGGCATGTGTGTCCACTTCTCCTTTAAGCTCTAGGACCACAACTGGTGTAGATCAGGCTCTATGCAGCTGCACTTGGCTGTCTTCTACGGAAAGTTTGCAATACTCAGAAGGAATGGAATACACTTTGAAGAAGGCAAGAGCAGCATGTCACAAACAGGCCACCTGTCTGGCAACAAGAATCCTTCCTATTGTGACTACAGGTGAGAGGGTATACCTTAAAAGTCCATCATCCAGAAGCAGACCTAGGAAGAAGTTGGCTTCTGCTGCTACCTGCTATAACATCTCCCACATAGAGGCCAAGAAATTCTGTTAAAAACATCAGTTTAGATCAAAGCCTTCAGTGGCTTCTCCTTCATTCAAACTTCTATTCAAGCTGGTAACCATTTTATCCCTCTTTGACCTCACCTGCCCCCATTACTCTTCTCTTTCATTCTACATCAATACACTGGCCTCCATTTTCCTCAAATAATCCCAGCATGCTCCCTGCTAAAGAACCGACAGCATACCCATCTTCTCTGTGCTCAGCAAATCCTGTACTGTGGCCTTACTTCACCAGTCTTTGCTTGGATAGCTCACACTGAGGTCTTCTTTGAACATCTTACTTGACAGCGCAGCCCTGTTGCCTTGCAGCCTGAATCTCTCCTTAGTTTATTTCTCACTTGTATCCATGATTATTTCACATGTCTGAATGTAATCATTTTATATTGTAGTTTAGTTCCTATCTCCCACTAGAGTATATTCCTAATGCTAGAGATGTTTGCCTATTCTGTTCAGTGACATATGCCAAGCATTGAGACTGATTACTGATGTGTAGGGGATATAATCTACTAGTGCATTAAAAATTATCTAAATTTGAAGCTTAAAATCCATATTCCACAGGAGCTTCTATGAGGCATAAATCTGGAAATGGCTCAGATTTAACTTCCATCTACCTACATGACTGGTATAGAGAAAAAAACCTGACCCCATGCCTAGTCACATGGTTGCTGCCATCCTGCTCTCTAGTCATGGGGTTTCTTCAGTAAGCTGCTCAAACATGGCAGCTAGGTTCCCCAATGTGTGTAACATAAACAGAAGCTCAGACTCCGTATAGCCTGGGTTTTAACATCCTTCTCATCTTGCTGGCTGTCACTTTCACTCTATTTATTTGAGGAACATCAGCAAGTCCTACCCACTTTCTAAAAGTGGAAATTACACAGTGGCTTAAATCCTAGTGAGTGATAAGCAGAGGCTCATCTTGGAAACTCCCACACAGCGATCCTCATTGACTCACTGTTCAGAACTAGGAACAGAACTCCAAGGTCGCAGGATATTGCCTACCATACACAAAGCCTGGGAGTCAAGTCACAGTATTGTTGAAAAGTTATTTATTGAATGGATGAACTAAGCAATAATATACACTTGAAGAAAGGAAAGACTAGCCAAATGGAAAACCAGACCGACTTCTCCAAGAACCTACATACAATGACAATGATGACAACTGATGTGGGTGTCCTTCTGTATATGTGTTACTTTCATTGGTTAATGAATAAAACTACCTTGGCCTATGGCAGGGCAGAATATAGTCAGGTTGGAAGGGATATATATATAGAGAGTAGGTAGAGTCAGGGAGATGCCATGTAGCTGTCAAAGGAGATAGACGCTGAAGGAACCAGAACCATATTGGTAGGCGACAGCCTCATGGTAATACATAGGTTAACAGAAATGGGTTAATTTAAGATGTAAGAGCTAGCTAGAACGATACCTAAGCCATCGACCAAACAATGTTGTAATTAATACAGTTTTGTGTGCTTATTCAGGTCTGGGCAGCCAGGATATGAATGAACAGTCTCCATCTATGCAAATGGTGCCAGCGTGGAGCAAGTACATAAACATAAAACCTAAGAGAGCTTGGGAAGGAATTCTAGACACAAAAGAACAGAAGGAACCTTAAGAACCCTAACGGTCTGAGCAGTCAGGAAATGAAGGAGCAGTCTCTGCCAATAGACGATGAGGATAATGATGACTTTACGCAAATGGAAAAAGGATAAACCAGACAAAACCAACTACGGAAGAACAGGTAACCTTTTCTAGGAAAGCTTTCCACTCTCCAGTCTTAGCAAGTGTCTTTTTCCTCAGGGCTGTCTGCATTTATTTAAGATTTAATTCTGGGCCAGCAAGACACTGATGGATGAAGGCGCTCACCACCAAGTCCAACTAACTTAGTCTGAAGATAAAACACAGAGAATGGAGAAAAAACCAAGAACAACCAAGTTGTCATATGATCTATACACATTCATTATGGCATGAAGCACATACAACTTCATACTCACACAGACACATACACACGTATGTATTATTACATATATACCTCTTATTATATCACCTTAACAATTATATTCTCCATTCCTCAAGAATTCCTGCTCCTATCTATTCGGTGGTGTTGACAGTCATACTGGGAAAGAATTCTAGTTCAGATTTGTTTTTCTCTTTATATCTCCTAAGTTGATAGTTGTCTGCATTTCTGTCTAGATAGAATATCCTTATTGAGCTAAATTCTTACCTTCAATAACAGAAGACAGTTTGTTGTACAAAAGCAGAAACACTCATCAAGAATGGAGCAACAATATTTAGGACTATAATACAGAAACTAGACGAAGGTCAGGTTAGAACGGGATACTTCTGAAATAGTTTTTACTGGGACTGTGCTTCCACTGAATCATACTTCATTTGCTACTCATGCACAAGAAACCAAGAGTGGCTTGAAGGCAAGGGGCATGGCGAATATTGCAAAGAATGGCAATGAAGAGGTCCTCCAACTGAATTTCCTGAAAGTATTTAGAATGATACTTTCATTAAGATATCAGGGGAGACAAATAAAACCAGAGGTCAATGGGCAAAGGAAATTACTTAGAGATTAACAAAAGACCACAAATTAGCACTTAGCAGATTTAGAGCCCTGGAAACCACTTTACCACACTCCACATCTGAGTTTAGGGTTAATATAAGGGAGCAGCCATCAGCATGCAATCTTCTATGTACAAATGGCCAACTTTAGAACTTAGTGGTTTTAAGGTAATTTATATTTCTATAAATGGAATTATGACTATCAGAAGATTTCTAAGTAATATATAACATTCTAGACTATCTGGCTTGAAATTTAAAAAAAATATCTCAAACTATGTTTATTTACTAAGAAAACAAATGTATGAAAGCATATTTGAACTTTGGAAATCTTTTAAGGTTTTTATCATTTTGGTCTCAATTTGAATACTTTTACAAGTTTTCCTGGGCCTATAAATTCTAGAAAACCCTTATTTTATGTAGAGCCAGGGGAAAGTGAAATCATGTACACATACTTACCCCTCCAATGTCCCTATCCTTGATCACTGGAACCAAGAGTTACAAGAATGCATGGGCACCAAGAGGGGAGACCATCCTGAGTCAGTGTAAGCATTCCAGGCCTCACCATGGAAACTCCCCCGCCTTTGAACAGAGAGAACATGCATAGCAGAAAAGCAGGGAGGGACAGTGGTTCCTGTCTCTGAAGGTGGAAAAAGACTGTGAGTCAATGAATGACAGCAGCCCCCAGACATTAGAGCAGACAAAGAGGGATTACCATAGAGCCTCCAGAAAGCACTGACATTTTCCCTATGTCTTGATTTTAGCCCAGTGAAACTATAGCCTTACATCAAAACTATATTGCTATAGACAATTTAAGTCAACAAATATCTTTTCAGAGGGACAGAAAATGAAGTGGACCAAGAATGCGATTAGATTTGGAATACAATGATGGAGACTCGTGGGGGCTGATTTTCTACTCTAGTGAAGACCTGTCACAGTGAGGAAGAGGAGGCACTATTTCTATGTTACAGAAGAAACAAACTCCACAGGTAGATGTGGACTCCATATACGGAGAGCAGTGACACATCCAAACAATGAATAGACTGCCTCTAAAATTGTAGGCTCCTTAGAAGGGAAAAGTTCCTTATCTGGTGAAGTCCTCTAACAGTGGAGGAGATAAAGACAGAATTGGAATTCTGGCTTAGCTACAAACTTACTCTCACATTGAAATTATCTAACCTCTGACCTTGGGCTGACTTTGCAAAGGCGATTATAACACTTGTGGTGTTTACTGATGATAAGGGAAAAGGTTAGGTCAGTCCTGGAATACAGTAAGTGGGCAATAAACTGCAGCCATCACTGTCCTCACACAAGACAGATGAGTTCTAAGGCCTTAGTTAGGGTCAGTGTGACACTCCTTTGAGAAGGAGTGGGAAGCAGCTTTCTCTTTCTTCAGTTTCTTCTTTGGCCTATAAACCAGGAACTTTCCATTATGAGTCTAAAGAAAGCAAATGCTGCTCTACACTTTCCTCTCTCACTTCTCGTCTACACCTAGCCCTGCCCTACCCCAGGGGTCTCCTGGCTGTTGTGACAGAGTGCTCTCTATTACTTGTGTCCTTCACTGGCAGTCACATATGGTTCAGGGTCACACAGGTTCAAGAGTACATCTAACATGTTCATGTGGATACTGACCATTTGAAAGGACCTTGTGTCTCGGTGAACTTAAAATGTGTTATCATTTCCATCCCCCAGTGCTTTGGCACTTCTGGGTTCCAGGGCCGTGCACGCACCATCAAGCGCTCTTACACAGTCACAACTTACATAGTCACCCAGGGCCCTGAAGCCCGACATGACCTATATGCAGCATGGTCACGTGATCTGCACACGACACAGCTATATAAGCCCCTATGTGCAAAGCTGGACAAACCTGCTCCATGCTCTCTTCCTGCACCAACTTCCTCAGGCCTGTTCACGTCTCTTTCTCAATAAACTCTTAAGTGAGTACTGTGGTATGTCTTATAATCCGTTCTTGGTAATTTCATTGGTTCCGCGTCTCTCGTGGACTGCTGTCCTCTCTCAGGCCATTGGAGTGGTCCTATCTGGTCCTCAATTCCTGTACCAATGGGCCTCACATTGATTTGACCGAGCCCTCGACCCTCGCATTATCCCAAAGATGTTTGTAGTTAATTGCCATTGGGTCCTCACCTTTCTTACATTCTTAGCTATGGGAAATAAACTCTCAAAACTATCAGTTCAAACCCCCCTCACCCCCCGGGATGTCATTTAGAGACCCTGAAACCTCAAAGCTTAATGCCTTACAGATTCCCAAGCTTACCCACCTCTGTACTAAGAAATGGCCCAAACACCCTTTAGACAATAACCTACAGTGACTACCTAATGGCACCTACGATCCCGAATATTCTGAGGGAGCTCTCGAACTTTTGTCAGCACACAGGCAGATGGAAAGAGTTTCCTTATATCCACGGCTTTGTCTGTCTAAGCTCAAAGCCCTCTGTACTTGCAAGCTGTTCATCTGCTCACATGTTCCTGGCCATGCCATCTAAGCCGGAGGAACACCCTGCTTCCGCTCTGGACCCTGTTAACAAACCTCCACCTTTCCAACCTCAGCAGACAGCTACTTCTACTTCTCCAGTTCTCTCTCTCCCCTCATGAATTGCTCCATCAGCCCCTCTGGATCCTTCCTCCTCTCCAAGGCCATGCCGCAGCAGCCGGCCAACTCTAGTACCCACTTTTACCCCTCCTCTCACGTGCTTGCATGATGCTAAGTAACCCTGTCCTGACCAACCAAGCTGACCACACTTCTCCCATTGCAAGGGGTAGTCAGTGTGGATGGGCTGGTCAAGGTACACGTTCCTCTCTCAGAACTCTCTCACATAGAACAAATCCTGGGTTCTCATACGCCTAATTCTACTTCTTTCATTAAACAATTCCAATACATTATCCAATCTTATATTCTCACCTTTCATGATATTTTTATGGTCCTAACTAATCACCTACTTCCTGAGGAGCGCAGGGGAGTTTGGATGCAGGTCAAAGTACATGCAGATGAGGTTCACCAGACTAATGCAGCCTACCCCACAGACCCCAGGGCAGAGGTGTCCCAAAGCGGGACCCACACTGGGATTATAACACCCCAGGTGTTATTTTAGCTAGAGACCAGTTTATGACTTGCCTCTTGGCAGGTCTCCATAAAGCTACCCTCAAACCAGTAAGCTATAATAGATTAGATGTTGTTCAGGATACAAACGAAAATCCTTCTGCTTTCTTAGAATGCCGCACAAAGGTTCCCTTGCAGTATACTAAATTAGATCCAGAGACCACAGAGGGCAAACAGCTCCTCAGAATACATTTCTTTTCCCAGAGCTTCCCTGATATTATGTCTAAACTTAAGAGTTTGGAAAAAGGCCCCTTGACCCCATAGGCAGAAATCCTAGAGCTAGCTTTTAAGGTGTGCCATGGAGGGCATGATAAGAACTGTAGACAGAAATGTCAAATGCTGGCCACGGCCATCTGACCAGTTGAGGCGACTGACTGTCCTGCCTGTGCCACTTGCTTGCCCACTTGCTTGCCCCTTGGGGCACAAAGGCTACCAGGCCTGTGTTTCAAATGTGGTAAAACTGGGCATTGGGCTCGGACGTGTCCTAATCTTCATATTGGTCCCACGAGACTGTGTCCAAAGTGTCATAGGGAAGGGCATTGGGCAATCAATTGTCCTTGTGCACAGTGTTACATGGACACATCAGACACAGATGACTCCCAAACAGACCTTCTAGGTTTGGCCATGGACGATTGAGGCTGCCTGGGCTCCCTTGACACAACCACAACTGTCATCTGTAATAGGAGCCATAGGTGAATATCACGGTATCAGGACGGTCCATCTCCTTTCTCATGGACACTGGAGCCACTTACTCGGTACTAAGGGAGTTTTGGAGGCCTAACTCTCCTTCTAGTTTTCCTATTGTCGGCCTTACCTACCTCATCAGATTCCACCACTCAATTGTATTTTTAGGGGTATTCCTCTCACTCATTCAGTTTTAGTCATGCCAACCTGTCCTGTCCCTCTTATGGGAAAAGATTTTTGGTTAAAGTGGTAGCATCTATTTCATTTGCTCCTTCCATTCATCTGACCCCAGGCTTGTCAGCAGCTCCTCTCCTCTTCCTCCTAGCCTCCTAGCTCCAATATGTCATTTCCTTTGCCAGCCTCTCAGGTGAACCCCCTAGTCTGGGACACCCAAAACCTCTCTATTGCTAAACACCATCACCCCATTGTGATTTAATTATAGGATCCTACCAGGTACATTACCCAAGCTCAGTACCTTTTCTCACTCCAGAGCCCTAGGGGACTTAAGCCTATCATCTCTGACCTTCTAAGAAAAAAGCTACCTTGTCCCACCCCGTCTCCTTTTAATACCCTTATTCTTGCTGTTAAAAAACCTAATGGAACCTATCGCCTGGTTCAAGACCTCTGGCTCATTAATTCTGTAGTGGTCCCTTTTTATCCTGTAGTGCCTAACCCTTACACACTTCTTTCCACTATCCCTCTAGGCTGTATCTCCAATGTCATACTTAAATTTCCAGTTAACTATTCAGCTGTTGCTACAGAGAACATCATTAAACACAGAGCTGGAGGTGCACAGACTGCCAGAAGCCAAGGTAGTGAGAAACAATAACAGTCGGGGGATATTCACACCCCCCAGATTCAAAAGGGAGACTCACAAAAAAGATTTTAATATAACATGTTTATCATTGACTACAGCAGTGTCTCCTGGACGTTAAGGTAATACCATGATGCAAAAAGAAACAAGTGCCTTAAGGTTTGCTTCAGGTAAAATATCAAAAGGTCTAATAATTCTCTTTTCTTCCCATTCCCACCCATCAACTACCCGTAACCCCCCCCCCCCAATTTTTATAATAAACAAAAGGGTAAAATGTCATCATTTCTATCACCTAGCACTTTGGCAAAATGTCTAGTCACCCCAAGTGCTGGCACTTTCAGGCTCCAGGGCTGCACCATCAAGTGCTCAGTCAACTCACATAACCACCCAGGGCCCTCAAGCCCTATGTGACCTATGTGCAGTATGGTCACATGATCTATGTAAGGGGCAGCTACATAAGCCCCTGTGTGCATGCATTAGGCAGCCTTTAAAAGATAAACACGCCTGCTCCATGCTCTCTTCTTGAACCAACTTTTTCAGGCCTGCACACATGTCTTTCTCTCAATTACCTCTTAAAGTGGGTTCTGTTGTGTGTTTCGTGATCCGTCCTCACTCGCAAATTCCCCTTAACATCTTACACTGGCCACATGTTGGGATGATAAAACAAAGGACAACGTCACTTATGTTACATTTCAAACTCCCAAGATATCTAGATCTACTGTAACACTAACAAGGATTTTCCTCTCTGGGGCCTGTGAATAGAAATAAGGTAGCCCTTTCTATGAGCATGTGTGAGCTGCAGACCTGCCTGTGTGTCTGGCAGGGTTGGGTCAAGATCTAGATAGTTCAAGATGAACAGGGTTGAAAGGAGAAGTAAGTCACATTCCCCTTTCTAGTTCCTACCAATAACAATGCTGAAATTTCTACTAAACTATTTTTATATATTTATGGTCCTGCACTCATGTGGTGTACATAAATTCATGTGGCTACAAAATATGCATAAAAATAATAAACGAGTCTTAAAAATTTGAACCTATCTTTCGTGCAAACACCAAACAGGACTGTGAGAGTTATTCTGGCTAGAGATGATAACTTTTAGTGAAGTCCCTAAAGTATCAGGGGTCCCAGAACAATGTCAAAGTGTTATGTGTAAACTATAAGGAATTCTTAATTACTTCAAAGAGTGTTAAAAGTAAAAATTGTTTTTATAATGAAAGTAATGTATTATTTACCCATTTCCAGCGTGTTGACGTCATACTTGAAATGTAAATGCAATTGTGGGTGAAGCTGTGAGGACTTACATAAAAGTCACTTCAGGGCACTGACATTCCACGTAAGAATATTCCAGATGACAGAACAGAAGTAGTTAAGTTTATTAAGTAACAATCACTATGTCTATCTGTCAATATTCCACATGCAGAAGTGAGATCTGTGCACGTCACTATGTAGACAAGTGTCATCAGGACACTGAATCTGTGCAATCATGTGAACCGGGAGCTGACACAGCCTGAGCTTTGTGAGCAACTTTTTTTTTTCCTTCAAAAAGCAGCTGACAAATATCTGGTACATACTTTCTTCAATGATAGTTTTAAAAAAATGAAACAAAGGAATCTTACGTCTCCCACTTTTAGCTTGACAGTATCTGATGAAAGCCTGGTGCTCATGATACCAGACGTAACTTCTTGACACTGAACAACGCAATGTCTCAATATTTAAGTGATCTTTATCGTCTAGTGCACCAATACTTTCAAATGTCTAATGTAATCACATTTTTATTTTAGATTTCTTACTGCAGCTAGTATTTAGAACATTTCATGTTTGAGTAGAGTATCAAAATACACCTTAAAGTAGTGGCTACAACACCATGCTCTTTCCTAACCACATGTCTGTGTACACTGACTTTTCTTTACGACTGCAGTCAGAACAACAGTCTAAATGTAGAAACAGGCACAGAGTTCAAGCCAGCTGCCTGGGACGGCCCTTCCTAGTTGTCCAGCTGCTGCTGCCTGTGAGGCTCTGAGCTCCCTGCTTCCAGCTGTGGGGAGCTGTGGCCCAGGCTTCAGTGTCTTTTGCTGATATAGTCACCATTCGAGTCATTCCTGCTTTTGTAAGTGACCTCTCACCCATAAATGACCCTTCACTGCCACTCCTGTAACTGCCCACTACCCACACTTCTGTAAGAACCCCTAATAAACAAATTGGTTTACCAAGTCAGGCTTTGGTGACAGCCAAACCTACTATTGCTGGTTCCCTTTCTGGGGTGAGGAGACACGTGCTCACGTCTCCCTGGGAATAGTGTTAGTACCCTCATATGTCTGTACCTGAGACAAAAGTGTTTCCAGTTGCAGTTAACAAGGTAGGGTCACTCCAACCAACTCAGCAATTCAGGCTGCAGCAGAAACACATCTTATCCTTTCCCCTCTGCATATCTGTCATCTCAAATGCTGGACAAGTGTAGCCACTACATATGACATAATGCTATTTGGTAAACCAGAGTGTCTGAGAATTCTGCTAATGCAAATGTTAACTAAACAACCGTTGGGACAACTAGGGAAAGAGATCATTGGCATGTTCACTGTGGATTCAGCCCATGATGCAGACGTCAGGAAATTCCTGTCTGAATCTTAGTATCCGAACAATTGCTGACTGTCTTGCTAGGCACTCTGGAAAAAGCTTACGTATTCTTTCTAAAGATTTCGCTCTGAATTAACTGTGGGCACACTCCTGAAAACTGCGCACTGTGGATGAGTAGCACACACTCACTGTACACTTGCAGCATCGTGCACAAGCTGTGGGAACATCTGGTGTTTTGAAAATTTCAACAAATTCAGTTGTATTCCATCTTCCAAATGTGTCCTCTAACATGTGGGGCTTATGTCTCATATCACACACTTTCTCTCTTTCCTCGCTCCCTTGCTTTCTCTCTCCCCCCTCCCTCCCTCCATGTCTCAGTGTTGCACAGTTTTGAATACCCACTTTATCTAAATGCCGTAAATATCAGCTCTAATCAGAAAATAAAAAGCCGGGGCTGGAGAGATGGCTCAGTGGTTAAGAGCATTGCCTGCTCTTCCAAAGGTCCTGAGTTCAATTCCCAGCAACCACATGGTGGCTCACAACCATCTGTAATGAGGTCTAGTGCTCTCTTCTGGCCTGCATATATACACACAGACAGAATATTGTACACATAATAAATAAATAAATATTTAAAAAAATAAATAAATAAAATAAAAAGCCAAACAATTAACAAAATGGGGAGAGGTTTTAAACCTACACTAAAGATACAGATTGTAAGGCAATTATTTTACGTTTATAATATTCCTGGCGCACTAGGAAGCTCACTTTGGAGAACAGTCCATGAGAAAGCAATGCTGCACTTGGATTACTCCACCTGAGTTAAGGCAACAACACAGTAATTGATCGAATCTTCCCTGAGTAAGCCATGTGTTTTTTTCCTCAAAAAATTACACACACAAACAACTGTGTCACACACTTTCCAATAGTTCACAGAATCTTGAAAGCCTATGATTAAGGTTGGTTTAGGGAGCGTACGGTATATTTTTAAATCTTGAAGACCAAGATGACATAGTCAGAAGCTAAAACTCCAAGTGAAATCTAGATGTCACTCAAGTTGCCACAAGAATAAATTCCAGAATAAGAAGGTTCAGGGCCACTCCCACTTGGCTCACACCACAGCTGAAGAAGGTCCAGGGCCACTACGTGGACAGACCACCACAGGCATGCCCCCACTTACCACACACCAGAGTGGACCACTGCTGGCTTCACATAAACTACTTAAAACATCCTGCAGCCTAAGGGTGGCCAGGAGCCTATGCTGAAGGAACGGTCTTCTGGCCAAGTCCTTGTCAACTCCTTCAGCAGTGCTGAGGTTTCAGCTTAAGAGCCATATTTTGACTTCAGGCTCCTAGGTGGACTGGTCCCTTTCCACATGTTACACACTCCTTACTTCTCATTTAAACTTAGCTCTGTTATGGCCATGGCCCATGGCAGGCAGCTCTGGGATGCCCTCTGGTCCATGGACTCCTTAGTTGCTAGGCGGGCTCTAGGACCTGAGGCTCCACTGACCTGTTGTTATGAATTCCTAGAAGTAGGAAGTATAATGGCTGCGAAAGGACATCCGTAGCTTCCTTCAGTCCAAACTGCGGCTCCTTTCTACCAGCTTTACTTTGCCTTTAAAATCAGGTGACAATAGCTATGGTGGTTTGAATAGGCATGGCTACCACAGACTCGAGGGTTTGAATTTTGGGCCTATAGGAAGTAGAAGTAGCACTATTAGGAGGTATGGCCTTGTTGGTGGAAGTACGTCACTGTGGGGGTACTCAAGCTATACCCAGTGTGTGTCTCAGTTCACTTCCTGTGGCCTTAGTTCCTGTCTCCAGTACAATGTCTGCGTGCACCCCATGACCCTCCATGGTGATAATGGATTGAAACTGAATGTTTTCCTTTAATAAGAGCTGCTGTGGTCATGGGGTCTCTTCACAGCAAAGACACCTTCTTCAACCTTAGCCTCCTCTGGAAGAGGCAAAAGTCTAACGGATTCTCACAGCTGGTGGATGACATGCCAGGCTCATGTGGCCCCAGTTCAAACTCTTCTTAGACTCATCTTGCTAGCTTTCCGCTAAAATTACCCTTATTTCCTTCTGAAAATGAGGATTATCCCCATTTCAAAGCAGTGGCTGAAAAACCCAAAATCAGGTTATTCAAATTAGCTGGATTAGATTAATCAAAAATGAAAAGGTTCTTGGTTACCCACAACCTGGAATCTGGTGAATGACTAACACCCGGAATCCACTGTGTCAAGCACCAGATGAATGCTTTGCAACTATCCTACGGGACCGTTGTAACAGCAGCATAACACTAACTTCAGCAAATCATTTCAGGAGAGGAAAAAGGTAGTGCAGGTGTAGAGAAGAGAAGGTAAACAGTGATGGTGAAGAGGCACAATGCAGGGCCCAAGCAGTAACTTTTGATGAGGTTGGGAGAGCAGATCTCAGAATGGGGTCGAAGGGCTTAGATACCAACACAGAGCACCAGCAACGACGGCATGCACTCCCAGAGACACCCAATCACCATGTCCCACTCTGCATCATTCATATTCATGGAGAAGATCCTAAGGGCTTGGCCAAAGTCCAGAAAGGTGTCAGACTAGGTTCTCAGTAAAATGACATTAAGGATGGCTCCCTCACACTTCACAATTTAAAAAAAGAAAAAGAAGGATGTTGCTATGATAATTATGACACACCCAAAAGAACTATAACAGTTCAAAATATACAAGTAAATCACTGCTTTTTGTTGTTTCTTTATATGTAATTGGAGAACGTGATTTCGCAATTAAGCTCAGTAAAAAAGAGAAGTCAAATGTATTTTTTTCTACTTCAAGGAAGAAAATAAAACCCAATCTAAGGAATGTAAGCACAAGTTTCTTTTTTCCCAAAGTACTCTCAATTTGCCTTCAAATACTTTTTCAGTTACCTTGGACACAGCTTCTGGAGAAAACGTAATTGCATCCACAATAGAGATGAGGTCATCTGGACACAGACGATCAAAGTACTTCAGGCAGACATCATAGGCATGCAGCCACTCCGGGGATGACTGCGGGGCCTGCTTGATGAGCTGAGGATCTCCGGTCCAGAACAACTTCTGCAACCAGACGGTATACAGAGAGCTGGGGGAAAGCATCCGCCCATCCTTCTCAGGGATTCTGGGAGCAAGTTTGGAAATAGATAGGATGTTCTGACTTGTGAGCACCGGTTCCAGTGCTCCCGGCGCATCCCCACTTTCATCTGTCAACTTCTTATAATTAAGACCTATCGGGGAGAAGAGAATGGGAGAAAGTGGCTGACTTGAGTGGAAACACGCACATACCTCAAACACACAGAGCCCCTTGGACGTCTAAATGAAAAGACGGCAATTTACATGGTGAGCCTTAGGCTTTCAAGAGAAGATCAGATACTAATTCTAGCCCCAGTCTGGACCTACACTGTGCAATCCCACATCACTCAACTTACACAACTCTCGGTGTCCTTCTCTGTACTGTTGCCTTGCCTATAGCTCATGCCCCCGCTGCACCTACGCTGTCTCCCATAAGCAGTCACCAGTCTGCCCATTTGTCACCGGCTACTTAAGACAGCTCTCAGAACAACTGACAACCTAAAGGACATTCTCACAGCTGCCATGGAAAGAAGGTGCATATAAACCAAAGTAACACATAAAGTATAGAACACTGCAGAGATTTAAGGTAGGTGACGCCTTTCATTTCCCAGCTATAAGCACATGGACATCACTCCACCCACTTCTAAAATGCATCAAGGTGCAAGGCTTCCTCTTTACACGTCCCGCAAATATATTTTATTTTGTGTATATATATATATATAATTTACATATTTAAGATTGTACAGAAATATATGTTTAAGACTTTATTTCTTTTATGTGTATGTGTGAGTACCTGCATCCATGTCTGTGTACAACATGTGTAGGTAGCCATGGAGGTCGGAAGAGGGTGTTGGAGCTCTTGGAGCTGAGGTTGTATAGGAAATTGTAAAAGTGCCTAACGAGCATGCTGGGAACCAACCTAGGACTTCAGTAAGAAAGAGCAGCAAGTGCTCTAAATTGCTGACCTACCCTTTCTGCCCTACAAACGCCATGAATATTTTAAATAAATGGGTTCCACTAAAGTGAGATTCTGCCAAACTGTCTAAGACTAGTAGCCCAATCATGTCATTTTAAAATAGCAAATATGACAAAAGAAGGTTGTCCACAGCAGATCCACCTGAAATCACTAGGAAATTTCAGGAGACATCTGTCTTTTCCTGATGCAGAATGGTCTCACTGCAGGGCAAAGGAGCTGGAAGATGCTAGCTAATGTCAATCTCCTCCACAGACCTGTGGATTCACTGTCAGTGACAATTTACAAACACAGCTGGATACGAGCGGAAGATTAATCTCTAGGTTTCATTTAGGAGGGAGGGGCCAGAAGGAACATACGTGTCCTACCTGACGCAACGACTTTAAATTTCTTCAGTAGGCGAATGTGGGTTTCTGGCTTAATAGAAGCTGTCTCAAAGTCCGCGCAGCCACAGGTTTCCAGGAGAGTGAAGTAATACAGCAGCCTTTCATGATCGAGGCCTGCGATGGTGGGGTAGATATACTTGACCATGTGCTTATGAAAGGACTCAGGATCTGTCTTCAAAGTGTCAAAGAGATGAAGGGTTTGGGCTCGCTTTTCAATTTCTCCTGTGGACAAACTGAAATCAAGAATCAAACAGTCTCTGTTATCATGTTGTTCCCTTAATAAACATGATAATAAACCCTGGAGGAAAGGCTAATTTTGTGTGTGTGTGTGTGTGTGTGTGTGTGTGTGTGTGTGTGTATGATGTGGGAGGAGCCCACACAGATGCCTGACACAGTGAGCACACGGAAGTCAAAGGACAACTTCTAGGAGTTGGTTTTCCTTCCACTACGGGTCCTGGGAAGCAATTCAGGCCACAACCTGAGCAATCTTGTTGGCCCAGAGATAAGTCTTTTCTTATTAGCCACAAGACCTATGCAGTGAGTATAAAGTGAAACAAACAAGAAGTAGAGGTCTGCCATTCTACTATGTGACCTTTCTCACATGTCACCACAGGCAGAACCATGGCAGCCCTGAGAAACAGGCATTCCGAAAGTTCCAGGACTGTCTATTCTTGCCAGCTAGGTCATAAAACAAGACAGGACATTTATTCTAAATAATTTACGATCTCCACACATATGTGCAGAAGTACACACAAAATAAGCAATAAATAAAAATGCAAATTTAAAATGTAAGAATAAACTAGCAAGGGGAAGAATAAAATTTCAACATTTGGCATGTCTTACATTTAAAAGTATTGAATTAATAATATTCAATAAACATCAACTTCATGCCATGTTCAAGTAAGATAAAAACAGGGAAGAGATAATTATGCTTTCAATACTATCTATAGAACTGCTTCTTGAATAAAAAATTCATCTTAATATTTTCATACTAATTTCAGTGTCTTTTTATACTAACTCAAATTCTAACATAAACTTTAATAAGAGTTATTTAAGGTTAATCTGTTGAGGTAAAGGAAAGATCAGGATATTTGTTTGCTGAACAAGTTGTCTAGATTTTATTTAAGTGGAGATAGAAGAAGACTTCATTTGGCCTCCTGTTTTCCCCTAGACAGTCAACTCGGGTCTCTGAAAATCTCAGGGTCCTGGAATGTGTGTGACTCCTTAGGGCATTCCACCACACTACTAGAAAGAGTGGTTTCAATACTTGGGGGATACTGTACTTAGTCATATAGTAAAATGACAAACAAGTTTCTTCATAATTTGAAAAAATAAGGTCTGAGAATGATGAAGTAGGAAAGAAAACTGAAAACTGCATAACCCCATTAAGACGACCCACACTGTATAACCCCACTAAGATGGCCCACACTGCGTAACCCCACTAAGACGACCCACACATTGTGTAGCCCCACTAAGACAACTCACACACTGTGTAACCCCACTAAGACAACCCGTACACTGTGTAACCCCACTAAGACAACCTACACACTATGTAACCCCACTAGGATGGCCCACACTGTATAACTCCACTAAAATGACCCACACACTGCATAACCCCACTAAGATGACCCACACACTGTGCAACCCCACTAAGACGACCCACACACTGTGTAACCTCACTAAGAGGAGCCACACACTGTGTAACCCCACTAAGATGACCCACATACTGTGTAACCTCACTAAGATGACCCACACACTGCGTAACCCCAGTAAGACAACCCACACACTGTGTAAGCTCACTAAGACAACCCACACACTGTGTAACCTCACTAAGACGACCCACACACTGTGTAACCTCACTAAGACGACCCACACACTGTGTAACCTCACTAAGAGGAGCCACACACTGCGTAACCCCACTAAGACGATCCACACACTGTATAGCCTCACTAAGATGAGTCACCCAGATGAAAAGAGAGAAGGTGACGGCTGTGGAGAAGAAGAAAGAGCTTTCTACTCACTATGTCGACTCCTATGCTAGTAACTTGCAGCGGATTAATTATCACCACACAGAAAAGAAACTGTCATCCTGACCCACTTGGCCTCAGAGTATATTTGCTCGTTACCTCACAGAGAGACTGTGTGTCATGAAGGCCAAGCACCCATACTAACACTGTCTTACAAACAGGAATCCATCTTTAACAGTTCTCCCTTCTAGAAACAATATCCAAAGAGTCATCCTGTCACACTTCACTCCTAATAGCCCAATAAACAGTGTTCGGAGTAAAGCAGTCTACAGCATGGACAAGGGCTCCATAGCAGCTTATTTAGCTTCATCCTTCTCTACATGACTGTCTCCTCATCCACTCACTCCCATTCTGAGCTGACAATTCAGTCTGTCTCATATACAGTTTCACCTAATTATCTTGTCAAGACAGATCCTGGAATACCTGTTAAGATCTTCTGTAGATGCCAGTAACCAATAGTCCATTTTAATAACTTCAGAGAAAAAAAAAACTGTTATCTTCTCTTTGGAACAAGAAATTAATCTTTGCTTAGAAAACAATTCCAAAGGACCCAACTCAAAAAAGCCAACAAAATACTATGAAACCATTGTATGCTTTTCTCTAATCTAACTAATGATTATCTTTAATAATGGTTTAGGTGCTTTTTTCCCGCACTGAAGTTTAGCTATGAGCAGCTTATACTCGGAGTGCTGCCTACTTATCTTTCAGGGCTAACTACTTGAAGGCGTTGGCATTGGTTGTACTTAATGTACAAGGAGTAGAATTATTATGAATAATCCTATGATTAAGATACTCTGTATGCTTTCGAGTTGTCAATAACTCAAAACTGATTCAAAACATCATGCACTGAAGGGACTTTCATTTGTACAAGAAAATGAATTTATTTAAATACACTTTACTTTATTTAATCTGAGACTGAGAAACAATACAATTCCATTAGCTGACTAAAAGGAATAGAGATAAGAGAAGAAGGAGGAACGAGCAAGGAGGAGACAAAGGAAGGCTCCTGGGAGAGTTAGAGAGAGCACAGAGAGGGGATGGGGGCAGGGTGACATGAAACTTAAAGGCAACTCAACAATACTTTAGGTCTACAACACCTCTTGGCCTTGATAACTCTCCACAGAAGGTCTTGTTTCTATTCTCTGAAAGAAGCCAAAACTCAAACAAAAGTGATCTAACTGGAAGGAAGTAGGAGCTGGTCCCAAGGTAGACCTTCCAGAGATAGCTCTCACTGTTAATACTCTACAATGTGTCCATCTGAGAATTTTGTTCGGCACAATTGAGACACAGCGATGGGGCATTCCCACAGAGACTAATCTCCACAGAACGAGGATCCATGAATTCCAATGGGTGACTCCAATGGACAGGTGGCTTTAGCATTGGTTATTGTGAAATGACACACCTACCCTCTGAATTACAACCACGCTGGAGAAGGGGGGCAAACTGAGGTATCTAGCATGAGAAGACTTCAAGTTAAGGCATGGGTAAGTTGACGGTAACTCTTCTAGATTTCCTAGGTAGACAGTTGCTGAAAGAACTGATGGTGAGTATCTGAGATTCTATTTTTTCTAACAATGGTATTCAGTGAGTTCCTTTATCAAATATTTTATTATATAAATACAATGGCAATACTGAGACCCATAAGTAAGTTTTGTATGCTTCCTAAGGAGACAATTTGACGATAAAAGGTCAATTTTGACAAGTTTATACAACTTCATACTATTTGCATCTTTAACAATATTCCAGTAATACCATAGCACAGATACAGTAACAGACACTATCTAAAAACAGTCATCTTGTCCTATAGCGTCACTATCCTCATGGCAATGGCTGATATCCACACTGACTTGAAGAGTAATTGCTCAGATGGACTGTAGGGGTCATAGGATATTTTGGGCAAATGTAGACTATTTTCAAAATCAACAGTGATAGATGCTTTTGAAAACACTCCTATGTGAAAGATACTCTGCACAGATCTCTAATTTCATACCCGTCTCAAAAAACCAAAAAAGTTTCTAATTTCATGGCATTTTTGAAAAATTGCAAAAAAAAATGTAAGTATATTTTGCAGGGAGGAAAATGTACTTGGAGGGCTCAAAGAATTTTATCAGGAACATTTTAAATGAGGGGAGTGTTGGGGTCTGGCCAGGCTTGCATTAGGGGAGTCACAGCACCCAGGCACAGAACAGACACTGACCCAAATAGACTGTTTTGATTATATCTACTTCAGGAACTTGTTGGCTATGTGTGAAAAGGGAACTTTAAAAATCACATCACATTCATGCTCAACCCTAAACAGGACATCCATATTACCTTCTCCAAAACCCAAAAAACACTGTGAAGAAGGGGGCAGAAAGACTGAATTCCTTGCTACTGCATGTGACATAGTCATTGCAACCACAGACAAATCCAGCAGGGGCTACCTGCACAAAACACGCATGGCACAAAGACAAGGAAGAAGGGAAGGTACCGGCTATGAAGAAGAACTGCAGGAATGGTGGAGGAGAAAGGGCAATGGGGGGAGAACAAGAATACATACCTGGTACACATATGCAAACGCGCCAAAGATTTAAGCTTTAAAAAAATCACAATACAGAGATGAGTATTGCAGAATGCTTCTACCCTGGCAATGGTAGAAATTAGTTTTTGTTCCTCTTGAAGCTAGCAGATTTATTTTTATGCACAGCACAAAACACAGCCCTGGTAAACTTCTCTAGGGCCTTGAGGTGAACCCAGACCAATTTTAAAGACCTGTGACTTGGGTATCCACATACAACACAGCACCTCAGGTGCAGGCTTGTGCTGGCTCTGCATTTCTGCTTGTTTGGTTTCCAATGATCTGGCATACCACATAATAAACTAAGTTACTTTAAATCTTGAGAACCTCATATGAACGTAATTGTTTCTTTTTCATCTACTAGCCACTCTGGCACTAACTTCTCTTCTGCACAGGGGCCTTCTAGAGTGAGGCTGGAAGACCAGGTCAGTATTCAGGATTGTTCCAATGTGGCAGCTCAGGCACAAAGTCTCCCTGTGTGAGCAACAGCAACCCTCTGGCATAATTCTGTTATGTGATGTTTTACTCTTTTGGCTTTTGGAGGCCTGCCACCCAGCTCCCATATAAATCACACATGAAGGCTTATTCTTAGTTATAAATACCCAGGCTTAGCCTGGCCTGTTTCTTACCAGCTTTTATTAAATTATCCTGACTACCCTTTACCTCTGGGCTTTTCTTTCTCTATTTCTACATACCTTTCTTTACTTCTTTCTGTATGGCTTGTTGTGTAGCTGGGTGGCTGGCCCTGGTGTCCTCCTCTCCTTTTTCTCTTGCTCCTCTTCTTCCTTATTTCTCCTTCTATTTCCTTTGTTTTTCTCTTCTCTGCCTGCCACCTCCGCCTATCATTGCTCCTGCCTCACTATTGATTGTTCATCTCACTATTAGGACCATCAGGTGTTAGACAGGCACAGTAACACAGTTTCACAGAGTTAAACAAATGCAGTGTAAACAAAAGTCACACACCTGAAAACAATATTCCCCAACATAATTCTGCATCTGTTGTTTCCTTCAGAACTAAGCAGCTGTATTCTTTAGTCTATTCAGCTCCCCAAAGGGACAGCTTTTTCTTCCAGATCTCTACCTGAGATGGAAGGAAACTTTCCCAAAATGACATCGACTAAAAAACAGTGCAGTTGCTCAAAGTCCTTAAGAACAGTGGCCCTTGCCTGTGTGTGCAAAAGGGATAGTACCTAACTCACCAACAAGAAGACATTCTTGTTGATTGTGCTGTGAATCAACCAAGAAAAAGCATGTGGGTCATCACCCCGAGGGCTAGAGAGATTGAGAGCAAAGCACAGTAAGTTTAGTAAGAAGACAAAGATGGAGAATAAGTCTGACATGCTGATGTCTGTCCCCACCTTCCTTAGGTCTTCTTGGATCACCACGGTCTGCTATGGGGCCTTCCTTTAGCTATGGAACATCAAGAACTCACACTTGCCTCACAGTCCCCTTGAGATGGAAAGAATGCTCTCCCTGCATCACTCTTCAAAGGCGGACATCTCTTTACAAACGCAAGAGCCTTCCCCACACTGTACTGAGTTCTCCATTATGCACTGCACCTGATATTTTGGATGGAGTGGGGGGAGAGACAGCTCCTTATCAGAGTATGAGCTCCACAAGTTTCTAACTTGTCTAGTAACTAAAACTGTTTAGTGTACAAAGTCACAAAAATATTAACATTTAATGAATAAATATAGTACTAATTCATCAGCTAGAAATAATCTCTGGTATGGAAAAATTATACCTTGTCTAAAGTTTGAAGCTGAAAAATAAGAATTAACAAGAGCAAAGATAACAGGAATGGTGACAATAGCAAACAAAGAACCACTGGGTTACACAGGCCTCGCAGTTCTGGCTTTAAATTTCACAACCTTGCAGGTAAGGACAGCGACACCCCCTCACTGAGAAGGCAGTGACTTGGAGGATGAAGATACACACTCAAGGCTAGCAGTAGGTGGCTCTGGGCAGTAGCTCTGCAACTTGAAAGATGATCCTTTTCAAGTCCCATGCCCTTGCTACTGGGGCCCACATTAACAGAGTTATTGTCATCTACAGGGTCCTCTAACCTGACTAGAGCACCCCCAGGTAAAGCATTACTATGTCTGCAATAAGTAACTCATCGGTTTGGAAGGTGAAGGTAGGGCATGCCACAGCAGAATCAAGAGGCCAAGAGAACCAGTGTCTGCCAGGTGGGAGGGACTCTATGTACTTGCAACCAAGCAAAAGCAGCATTTTGTTTAAAACTAGTAATAGGAATAAAGAGGGCAATAGGGAAGAAGGAGCTCGAGAACTCAAGTGTACCTGGGTGCACAGGAGGATCAGCTTCCAAATATAGGGACCATAAGCTAAGGAGCAGATTAGGTTTTTAGCACTTAATCACTTAAGTTGGATTATTCTCTGTTATGGTTGAGGAAAACAGGCTCCAGAGGAGGGGATCATCTAGTTTAAAGACACATACACACAGCACTCAGAGGAAGAGGTCCAGCCATCTGGTCTGGGGGATGACACCCTCTGCATAACACTGCCATACCTGCACCTATCTGTAGGTGGTGCTGCAGGTTAAAATGAGGCAGAAGAAGGAAAAGGACCAGTGGAAAAATGAACTTCATGGGTGGACTAGGGAAACTTTAGGGAACAGTAAAGCAATACCCTACAGCCAAGGACAGCATTTCTGTTGTTCTACTGGTTAACCGCCCAACGGCACTGGCTTAACTAAGTGTTGGGCAACTTTAACAGTGTTTACAAGGCTGATTTCTAATAACCAGTTAGTGTGTTTGATGAAGTCGTCAGGCCAAGTGCTGCCCTTCTAAGCAAGAAAGAGACCCAAAAGAACTTGGTAAATCAATATTAAGTGCACTGCCACTCACACGTAATGATGCCAGGAGGTAGCGATTTCCTGCTTTGTAATTGCTGTGCATCTGCATAATCACACTGCTCTCAGGTATAATGATATGCCAGGAGCAGCATTGCCTGCTCCTCAATTGCCTGATAATTTGTGACATATTCAGAGACCAAGGACTCATCCTGTTTGCACAGACAACATCCCTTGTGTACCAGTCAATGAAAGAGAAAAAGATATATAATAAAAATGCCATGGTATATTTTTAAACACCACACATATCACAGAAAATATTTATTTAACCATATTACTGTGCCTAAGAATTGGTGGATTCAGCTGGGCAGTGGTGGTGCCTGCCTTTAATCCCACCACTCGGGAAGCAGAGTCAGGAAGATTTTTGTCCTGGTCTACAAGAGCTATTCTTGGACAGGCTCCAAAGCTACAGAGAAATCCTGTCTCAAAAAACAAAACAGAACAATCCCCTCCCCCCGCCCAAAAAAAAACCCTAGAAAAGGAATTGGTGAATTCAGAACAATGTTTACTACCCATAGCACCATCATCAGGGAAGAATTCGATAAATGCTCAAATGTAGACATTAACATTTCAATGATTACTAGAAATTAAACATGCTTAGGTTATAAAGAACTTTGGTCTTCTCCAGGATTTGACCCCTTCAGATCGCTCCATTCCTGGAATACTCTAGACATGACTTCCTGACAGTAAGACCCTGTCTTCACGGGTCTTTAAACCTTTTGTCAGATGCTAATTCTCTCCCAGAGCGTGCAGAAGGTCTCACTGTCTGTCCATGTTAGTTAGGTTTCTATTGCTGTGATGAAAAACTATGACTAAAAAGACCTTGGGAGAGGAAAGGGTTTGTTTCAACTCACAGTTCTACATAATAGTTCATCATCAAAAGCATCAGGAACTCAAGCATCTGGAAGCAGGAGCTGATGCAGAGGCCATGGAGGGGGGGATGCTTGCTGACTTGCTCCTCATGGCTTGCTCAGACTGCTTTCTTATAGAACCAACCCCAGGGACAACACTACCTCCAACAAATTGGGCCTTCCCTTCTTGATCACTAGTTAAGAAAATAAGAAAATACCCTACAAGCAGATCTATGGTTTCCTCCTTTCAGATAACTGCAGCTTGTGTTAACATATAAACTAACCACGACACTGTCTCAGGTCTCCCTCGCTTTCTCATATGAGTTCCTGTCAAGAGTACTGCACACAGGCTATCCACATGCTCAGAGCTCTCAGGTCAGTCCTGTGCTCAGTCTCTTGACATCCAGCTCTCCCTGTGGCAACTGCAACTTTCCCCTGCCCTCTCCAGATACAATTCACTCCTCCGAGCTGCTTTACCTTAGTAGAGCTCCCTTACTCACTCGGGGGTGCTGCCATATAACAGGTGAACGCACAAACTTTCCCTCACTGTTCCTGTGTTTACTTCATCCTTGCTTACCCATATGCTAAGTACACTATTTTGCCTTTCAAGTGTTTCTAGAACTTATTCTTGCCTCTCCTATACTTTCAAAGCCCTACTCAAAGCTGGGGTAACCTGTCCTGCATGCTATTCCTTCAACAGTTCCCTACCTTACCATAATCTTTCTCCCACACACTAACCAAAGAGATCTTATTAAAGTGAAACTTTGGTCAGTTACTTTCACCTTCAATTTCACTCAAATGTTTAAATATCCTATGGTTTTTAGGGAGATGTCAAGGGTCCTTTTGAGGGCCTGAAAAAAATGTGTACTTAAGAGAGCATTTACCATCTATAATATCAATACAGTACACTTTGATAAATGCTTAAAATGTAGATGTAAATATTTCAGTGACTAATATAATTTCAAGATGCCAAATCATGAGCACAGCATGGTCTAGTTCCTACACCTCACCCACGTGCACTTCCCACGTCTGTCCTATCACACTGCCTCTCTGCCAGGCCATCTGACTCATCATGCTCCTAACTTAAGGACCCCGGTGTTTACTAAATCATCTGTACCCAAAATGGCTCTCTCCCCCTTGTAGTATAGTTAAGCCTGACTCAATATTGAGATTTCAGCTTACAATATTTCATTTTGAATTGCTATAACAAAATGCCCAGATTAGACCATTTCAAGATACAAAAGTTTATTCAGATCACAGATCTATAAGATCAAGTCCTTCATGCTAGCTGGCAGAGTCCTAAGTCTGACAGAGCACTGCAGGGGGAAGGAAAGGCAGCAACACATGTCTACACCATCTTATATAGTCACCATACTGAATGGGGACACTCTACTGTGATAACTTAATACAATCCCAGTCACCTTCCCAAGGCTGATCTAAAGAGCACAGCAGGATTATTGCTCCTTTACTGTCCCCCAGTGGGATTAAATTTCAACAAGGAAAGACTTGGAGGCTATAAAAACCATACCCAAATCACAGCACAGCTCAAATATTATGCTCTCAGGAAAGCCTTCCCTAAGTATTCTACTTTCCTAACTGAATTTTCTACACAGAGCATAAAAATTTTATTTTCATACTTGCTTAAGTCATTACTCAAATTGTCTTCTAACTTCCACTGTAGACTCCAAGATGCCGAGATACCCACCCTTGTCTCCCACTACTAAAGTACCATATCACTCCCAGCCTGGCTAGCTCAGTCGGTAGAGCATGGGATTCTTAATCCCAGGGTCGTGGGATCAAGCCCCACCTTGGGTGCCAGATGTAGCTAGGCATATTCTCTATCCTGCTGGTTCCCCCGGACTGGTTTCTTCCTGCCCAATTATTCCTGGAGCTGCTTATGAAATAACCACTCTAATGCTCATTATTAATTACAATGTCTTAGGTTTCTTATAGGCTAGCTCTATTAAATTAACCCATTTCTATTAATCTGTGTATTGCCACAAGGCTGGAGCTTACCGGTGTGGCAGGGTTACTCCTTTAGCAGTTACATGATGTCCCCCTGACTCCTCCTACTCTCTATCTTTGTTCAGATATTCAGCCTGGCTTTATTATGCTAAGCCACTGAACAAAACAGCTTTATTTATCAATAAAACCCACACATATACAGAAGGACATCCCACATCAACATCCTAGTCTACAGCTAAGAAGAACACTGAAATTACTCTTGTTTTAAACAAGAGTCTGAAGAGACAGGCATGGACATCAATGTGCATGTCAACTATACTTACCCACTATCACTGAACAGGAACTCCAAATGGGTCATGAAGACTTCCCACTGTGAGATGCCATACCGCTGTGCCAGTGAAAGGGCGATGTTGTAGACATTTTCCTCAAGGGTCCTTCAGGAGTGTCCGCCAGGCACAGAGAGGGGAAAGAGAAAAATCAGATGATCCTAATCAGCAAAGACAATTCTCTTTAGGACACAGAGCCATGTCAGAGAGGACTGTATATTTTGTATTCATAGCTCTTGAGAATGCAGTAAAAGGGCTTCCCAGCTCCCACTCACAGGGCTGCAAGGCAGGTTAGCAGGAACCTATTTGCCAGTGGCTCCCTGTCAAAACGTAATTATGACCCCAGGAGTCACCTGACCATGTGAGGAAACATTCCGTTTGCCACAAATAAGATGGGATTTGTAGTCATAAACCAGGTATGATACTGAATATTCTGCCAAGCATGGTATGTTCTTCCCCAAGACAGGATTCCCCAGTCAAATGGCAATAGTGTTGAGGAATAAATAGTAAGAATTCTGATTCAAACTCTATAGTCACAGAGACATTTAAAAGCATAGAAGTATGCTGTGGGAAAATGCTCTTGTACAGGGCAAAGATTTGTCACTCATATTGGCTTAATAAAATACTGATTGATCAGTAGCTAGGCAAGAAGTATAGGTGGGGAAACCAGACTAGGAGAGTTCTGGGTAAAAGAAAGGCAGAGATATAGTCACCAGCCAGATGAAGAAAAGGCAAGATGAGAATGCCTTGCTGAGACAAGGTACCAAGCCAAGTTGCTAAACGTAGATAAGAATTGTGGATTAATTTAAAATGTAAGAGCTAGTTAATAATAAGCCTGAGCTAACAGGACAAACAGATTATAATTAATATAAGCCTCTGTGTATTTCTTTGGGATTGAACAGCCACAGGACCAGGCAGGACAGAAACTTCTGTCTACAAATGGTGCCCAAATATTTGGCAAGAATTTCTACATAAAGCCTAATAAAGCTTTTTTTTTTCTTAAAAAAAAAAGGGATTCTAGACAGATAAGAACAGAGTCAAGTGAAGCTTCTTGTTAACTGTCTTTTTTCCAGTAGCCTCTATTTGCTGGCCTCAAGCATAGGCACAGCTCCTTTAAGAGAGGCCTCCTGAATCAGTGTTAGGGACCAAAACCTCATAGCTATTTTAAGAGGCTCTGCCACCAAACACTTCAATGGTGTTTATGAGCTGCCCACATCAGGGTTCTTGGTGGTGGCATGGACCTAAAACTCCACAGAGTTGTGGCAATAAATATGGCCCTGCCAGTACATCTGCCATGAAGCTAGACTCACAAAAAGCTAAGGAATGGACTAGAGCCTGCCAGCAGAATTGCAGTTTTAATCCTAGCCATACCACTTAGCAGATTAAAGACTCATGAGGTCAGAAAAGAAAGAGATATTCAGTAAAGACAGATTCAGAGGAAAAGAACAAATCTCTACACAGTTTACAATTTTTTAAAAAAAAAATACATAGGCTTGGGAGAGAAAAGAAAATGGATAGAAGAAAGTCCCTAAAAAAGAAAAAAATAGAGTAGTCAGGTGTACTACTGACTACTAAAAGCACATTAAAAGCACATGCTTTTAATCCCAACAGTCAGGAGGCAGAGGCAGGCAGATCTCTGTGAGTTTGAGGTCTACGGAGTGAGTTCTAGGTCAGTCAAAGATAGATAAACCATGTCTCAAAAGACAAAAACTAAAAAATAAAATAAACAGAGTTTTTAAAAAGCCACATAAATATGAAAAACACACAGAGAACCTGGATACTGTATGTTATTAGATTGTCTTTGACTGGTGAGGAAGGGGCAACAGCTGCTAAAACATGCTGCTGAATTTATTCAACCTACATATTTTGAAAATGCCTTGACTTCAAAATTTAAGTCAAAAGATATGTTACTTTGGAGAGGAGGTTTTGCTCCCCACCACACACTGGAAATGAGAGGTTGTGGATATATTCTGGGTTAAGAAAAATAAGATTTGATCGAGGAAAACCGATGAAAATTTTCCAATAGGAACGGACTGCCTAGATTATCCAATGTTTCAGAGCACCTCTGTCGCAGTTTCCTCTGTGTTCTGCATCCAGCACATCTTTAAAACTGTTGGCTGAGATGATCCAGCCTCACAGAATACTCTAGTCAGGACTTGACCATAATTCTAAATTTTCTTTGGTTCCTATAAGATGATCAGCACCCTCAATCAACAGGAAGTAACCTAGAAAACTATGTCCACATTTCTGAAAAAAAATGGATTATGAATGTTTGTCTTTGTTAAGTGTGTTGGTTACAAGTTGTTATAGATAATGGTCAGAAAACAAAAGCGAAACAAAGTAAATTAGATTCAGGGTTTTGCTCTGAAAAGAAGAAAGGGCAAAATTCTATGGGATAATTGTGGGAACAGACACAGATGTGAGCTTGTTCCACCTTGACTAGAGGTCAGAGTGTTTGAGCTTATTTTTTTCTTTCAAAGTTGTTGGTAACAGGTGTAGCTACAAAACAAGATATCCCGACCTAGGGTGTGGTGACTTGGTGTTTTGGACATTAAGATGGCCCATAAAGGTGGATCCTTTCTGCAATGACCAAAGGTCAGAGAATTCAAGCATGCTTCTGCTCCTTCATTTAAATTAGGAGGTTGAAGCCAGGCAGTGGTGGCGCACACCTTTAATCTCAGCACTTGGGAGGCAGAGGCAGGTGGATCTCTGTGAGTTCGAGGTCAGCCTGGTCTACAAGAGCTAGTTCCAGGACAGGCTCCAAAACTACAGAGAAACCCTGGCTCAAAAAACAAAAACAAAATAAAAAATAAATAAGGAAGGAAGTCAAAAAGTAAATAGATAGATAGATAAATAAATAAATAGGAGGATGACATAGGGAGGGGCTGCCTACAGGATACTTGCTCTAGAGTGCGTTCACAACATATTCTTGGGCAAAACATCAAAAGCTTTACTCAGAAAACAATGGCTTGATGTCTCAAGTATTGAAGTAAAAAACTGTTCTGGTTATCCTTTGTGTCATGTTAAAGCAGTTTTTTTGTTTTTTTTTTGCCTTCTTCCCCCCTTTTATATTGGGGTATAAAAACATATGAAAATTAAACATGGGTGAATTCAGTATTCAGTATACCCTGAGTTGCCCTCCCAGTACTACACTGTGTTTCTCTTTTTTTTTTCTTTTTTTTTCCTTTAATATCTTTTTTTTTGTAATTTTATTAAATTATAAAAAGTTTCCATTTACGCCCCTCCTCCCAACGCCCTCCCACTCCCCCCCTCCCTCTCCTCCTCCCTCTTTGTCCCCTAACTGTGTTTCTCTTTTATCTCTGCTCCTTTTGCTTAACAATTCTAATCCTCATGTTCCTACCCTCGAACATATGAGTTTTGCTGAAGCTGGTCTTCGACAGATAATGCTCTTGTACACTGTAAAGATTTGTCACTTGTATTGGTTTAAGAAACACTGATTGGCTAGTAGCCAAGCAGGAAGGCTAGGTAGGGAAATCAGACTAGGAAAATGCTGGGAAGATGAAAGGCAGAGAGAGATGCAGTCACCATCCAGAAGCAGAGGAAGCAAGATGAGAATGTCTTACTGAGACAAGGTTCCAAGCCATGTGGCTAAACATCGATAAGAATTATTATTTAACTTGAAAGAGCTATTTAGAAATAATGTTTCCTGCATTGTCAGGAATTATGTTGTTTCAGTTATAAAAACAAGAAAGATGTTTTTGGCACACACAGTTGCAGTTGAATAGGAAATGAGACATGAAATAGCAATTGTTTTTTTTTTTAAATTCTAAAATATTGTGAGAATTGGGAGTAAGAGTAAACCATTTGACCTGTAGAATGAAGAACAAACCAAGATTACCTAAGCACAAGCGTCAATAGGTCAGTCTGAGAGACTTTGATAAATGGAGTAAGTAGATCACACTCAAGAAAAGTGCACAGTCCTCAAGTCTAAGGGACCTATAACTTTCTCTGAAGTCAACGAAGATCTGGTGGGAGTTTAAGCTAGGAAATGGCCTCACATTGGAAAGGGATGTAAAGAGTGCAAAAAAATGGTTCAGAGTAGTAACATGAAAGACACGGCAGGGATCCTGCTTCCTATGGTAGAGAAACAGAAGATGGAACTCTTGAATGAAAGGTTCTTGGAGCAACCACAGAAGCAACAAGGAAATCTGTTCCTGTGAACACAGCTAGGATTACATCTCTAGCTAATCGAGCCACAGCATTGAGAGTTTCTTTAGCCAGGAGTTGGCAAACGCTTTCTGGAAAGGGCCCCTGGTAAGTATATTGGCTTTGCTGCTGCACAGTGTCTGTGCCCACCTTCTTTTGTATTCTTTTGGGATTCTTGCTTGTTTTTCTATAAACCTTCAAAAGTCTTTTCTTTTCACAGACTACAGAAGAGAACTATTTAGTGCTGCAAAAGTGTGTTAACCCATGGAGTATGTTACTGTTAGTTGAACATTTTTCTAATTAAACACAGCACCTATGTGATGAATCGAGAAACCACTAGGGAACAATCCTAATGTACCCTCCCTACTATAGGAACCTAGCAGAGATACATGTTGGATATAGATTAGCATCTGTGTGTGTGTGTGTGTGTGTGTGTGTGTGTGTGTGTGTGTGTGTGTGCACGTGTGCGCATGTGTGTGTGTGTATTTGTGTAAAGGGATGAGGGTAGAGTCATACACAGTACACACCAGAAGATCTGAGGACAATCTCAGTGGTGAGTCTCCAGTTGCCTACTACCTTTTGAGTCAAGGTCTCTCACTGGCCTAGGTCTTTGCCACACAGCTAAGGGTAGCTGGTCCCCAAGCTCTCTGAGAGATGTCTATCTTTACCTGTCTTTTCACCATCCCTGGGATTGTAAGAAAATGTCACAATGTCTGGCTTTTTACATAGATTCTGGGGAATCAAATTTAGATTCCCACAAGGCAAGCAGTTTACCAGCTGAGCTAGCACTCCAACCCTGCACTGGTGTCTTTATCACTTCGTGATGAAGAGAAGGAATGAAATTATGTTATACCCTCTTCAAAGTTGCCTGTCTTTCCAAAGACATGCAGTCAATGTAAGACCCAAGGAGCAAACACTAACTTACAAACAACAAGGGGTAGGAAGAAGTATGGCCACACTGTGCATAATTGGAGATAGAATGGCAAAAATCAGGAGAAACTATTGCTTAATACTGCCCTAAACACTAGAATCTCCACCAACTTAGAAATGGCAAAGCTCAAACTCCACTGAAACTCTGAAACTATGAGGCATTTTAAACAAACCATCCAAGGACAGCAGTACATCTTTCTAAGCTACAGAATATAAAAGAATCTATTATATATTTATCAAAAGCATACATTTATCCTTGAGGACATACTTCAAATAGCATAAGCTAGCTGCATACTTAGAAAAAAATTCCAGCAAAATATAACTAATAATCTAAGACACTCTCTATCTCATAATATTGTATTCTGCATAACCATTTTCTCCTAAGAAACCATCAACATGCCAGTAAGATTACAAATGGCCAAAAGAAAAGCACACTGGGTCTAGAAGGAAACCCAGGCTCAAGTCCTGGCTGTGTGACCTTGAACAACTCCTTACAAACCTGTTTCTGAGATTCTTCTTCTAGATGCAAGGAAGTTGGACTATGCACTAACTTAAGATACTGTCAAGTCAGATATTAATTGACTCTAAAGCTGATCTTTCAGGAGAAATGATTAAGAGGAAGTCACTTCTTAATTGAGACTGGCACAGGCTTTCTCCACTCTTTCCTTCAGCTCTCTCACACACTGCCTGGAGGAAGATCCAGACCTCAGACCTCACAGAAAATCCAGATGCCTCCAAGAGCAAAGAGGTCCAGGATAATATAGTTACCAGAGATACTTCTTTGTCACTTTGTAAGGACTTAAAGGATCATATTGAACAATATCATAGCATTACCACCATCAAAATAATTTTTGGTATTTCAAAGGAATTTCTCAGGAGACACAAATAACTATCCCATCAGCAAACACACAATCCAACCAAAGTCTCAAGACTACAATACTCACCTGCATGGCCCATTAGAGCTTCCTTGAGAGTGGAAACAATGTACAAGAAGGCATACCATGTTGTGGTAGAGATGTGAAAGACCCAAATTAAGGTCAAACTTCCAGAATTATCACCCATGTAAACTTATGCCACTGGCCATTCCCAAGCAGCAACTTTTTTTTTAAATTTAATAAATGCAGATAAGAATACTTTGATATCACAGGGCTGTCTATAGGATGGAAAACTTCAGATGAAGCCTGTAGAGCATCATACATAACACTTTGGGTGTGTTCCACAGTGAGTATGTGATGGTTGTGTGGAGGAGTTAAAATCAGTTTCTACTATTAATCACATGGATGGCCATCTTCTCACATCTTCAGGACAGTCACTATTACTCACTGGATCTAATCTATTAAAACACAGCAAGCCAGCAAAAAACACAAGAAAATAATTCCATTCCTCCATTCCTGAAGAGGCACTTTTGCAACTGGGCTTAACAACTTAAGCCCACCTTCTCAAACAGGACCTCCTCTTCACTCACAAAGGCAAATGGCAGTTTTTCTCTGCTCTGTGAGGAGACTGAGCTGAAATGGCTTGTTTTTCTAGAAAATGGGATGTAGGCACCTGTCCCTACAACACTTGATTTTCTAAACTGAGCGCAACTGTAACTATCTTAGTTAAGATTTCTATTGCTGTGACCATCGCAACTCTTATAAAAGAAAACATCTAATTAGGGTGACTTACAGTTACAGAGGTTTACCCCATTATCATCATGGTGAGACACGGTGGTGTGCAAGCTAACATGGTGCTGGAGAAGTAGCTGAGCGTCCTATATCTTGACTCAGAGGCAACAGGAAGTGATCTGAGATACTGTGTATGGCTTGAGCACATATGAGACCTCAAAGCCCGCCTGACACACTTCCTCCAGCAAGGCTACACCCACTTAAAAAAGCTACACTTTCTCACAATGCCACTCCCTTTGGGGGCTATTCTCTTTCAAACCACCACAGTATCTATAAACACACTAAAGGATATCAATTCAAAGTAATCTGAGATGAGAGATTCTCAGCCACGATTAAGAGGCCACCTCATTTTTAAAGTCCCATCACAGACACCATCCTTCTTTACCAAGGCATTGCCCAGGTCCCCAGAACTGACATAATTTTGGAACTAGGTTACCAAGACTGAGATGCTTAACAGCAAACAACAATGAAACCCCAACACAATTCATAGCTACTAACGAAATTAATAGGCTCACAAGTCTGTGTCTGCTTATGATAGACTTCTCTAGCTTAAGACTACTTAGTCTATCTGCTATCTATTCCTCACAGGACTGGGAAAGTTGGAGAAAAGTTCCTAACAACTATGCGTGCTAATTCATGAATTCAACTTCTGCATTGTGAAACCACCCCTCAGGAGACAAGGTAAGTGCTTACTCTGCAAGGCCCAGGATGGTTTCTCTTTTGTATTGGTCATCAGCAGTAAACCGTTGCACATCCACACCCTTCCGCAGGCCCTGAAGGAGCTGAGCCTGGGTGAAATCCAGGAGACGCTCGTTGTAGTAGTGGAGCTGCTTGGTCAGTGACACGAGGTCCTCAGGCCAGGCCTCATGTCCATGTCGAGCCACATGCCTGGTAACCATCTTGATTAACATTTTAGGGTCAACCTGTGAAAGTTGAAGAAAAATGTATTTTATACATTTTGGGGCATACATATATGAACAGGTATGTAAAAAGAGTATAAGACAGCTCCTGGAAATCCAAATGGTACTTCCTACTGCTGGGTATATTAGTCAGAGTCTCCTAAAAGCCAACTTCAGAGGTGACACTTAATGCAACTCAAAGAAAGGACACAGAAGCGAAGCTTTCTGGATTCCTGCTTCGATCTTTTTTCCATCTTAAAAACTTTCTGAACAACTTAAGAATTAATATTTTCAGCTTTTCAACTATCATAAACCTATATCACATTTTTCTTCTAACTTGCTGAACACTTTTAATAATTCACCCTGGGAAGACATTCTCATCCTCCCATTGCCTCTGTATACACCCTAAATACTCTCAGTAAGAAAGGTACAGACTAATAACCTCACTATAGAAGGTAGACAGCAAAGGAGAGGAATATTCTCTCCAGGGAACAGGTGAAGAAAACAAAAATAAAAACTTACTCATGCTTGCAAAAGTCAAAGAAACTTCTAGATACAAAGAAAGGGTGCAATAGTCCATGGATTTGACTATTGACTCTGATTTGTGGCTCAAAAGGACATGGGGCCTATGGTTCTTGGTAGCATCTCAAAAAGCAATATTATTATTCAAATAGAATAAAACTGTAAATACAACAGATAGAAGAACAGGTAAATTAGTGATTAAGTGGCTATACTTATTGATTGAAGTGTGTGTGTTTGTGTGTGTGTGTATGTGTGTGTGTGTGTGTGTGTGTGTGTGTGTGTGTGTGTGTGGAAAGTCGATAAAGCAAAACAAAGAGACTCAGTCATGATTCTGGAAACACAAATACCATCAAACTATGACACTAACTCACTTTATCTGATTGTTAGGAGACAAACTACATATTTTATAATAAGTAAGTTTAGGAAGAAAAAAAACACACACACAGTCTTTGTTTCTCAGAACTCCATTCTTAATGATGGGAAGCTGTCAGCATTTTAACAAGAAAACCCATTATTCTGAGCTACACTGGAGATTTGTCAGTGTTGAGTCTATTCAACCAAACCTGGCCTGACGGTGGCTCTCTTCATCCTATTATGGAACAGTCTGGAGGCACAGATAAAAACCAATTAGAGAAATATTGGATTCTAACAAGTGGACTTCAATAAAAGTGAACCTAACTGTATTTTATTTTTTTTTCCCTAAATCTCTCTATATATTAGGTCCTGATCTCAAAAATCATGACATTAAATTCTACCACATGAAGCCACGGGGCCATATTAATTCTTTTAAGATACATTTTTAAAGAGATACAATGGTTCTGTTCTATTCCTTAACTCTTATCTCCGACACCATTTTCGTCTTAAGGTATTCAATACCAGTGGTTATTTTGCTGAACATTGTTTGGTTAGTTACTTCATGGTCAGATACATTGTTTCGTAGTCAGTTAAATTGCTTAATAAATTATCTCAAATATCTCCAACATTTAAAAACAAATCAGTGGCCTCCACAATTGAAGTTTACCTGGAATTAAAAACCTTTGTTCATGTGTTCTTTTACAAAAAATGGAGGATACACTAAGTACCAAACAATGTACTATGAGAATGTGCTCTGCTACTCTAGAGATGCAACCTACTGAGAGAGACAAGGAAGCAAGCATTAGTAAGATGGCAAACACAATGAGCTTAGGGTGCTACAGGGAAACAGAACACGACAGAAACGTCTTCTTGGAAGAGCTAATAGCTATGCTAACATCAGGGACTAGCACCAGAAAGGCCCCAAGAAATATAAAGATATATTCCAGCAAAGGTTACATATGAACATTCTAGTGTCTAGAATTATCAATAAAAACTGACTGACTGAATGAATAATAAATAAATAGTTAGATAACTGGAAGCAAGGATAAAACAGCTTTAGAAGCCTAAGAGAAAATATACAAACCAAGATGGCATAAAGGAGGGGGGAAAAAAAAGCAATGTAAAGCTTGCTGAAAGATATTTTAAAAACCTTACGGCAACTGTTATTACATAATTTATGCTTCCCTTTTCTTCTCACTATATCATAATTTCTGGAGGAGAGAGTCCATGAGCATGTCATAAATCCATCTTTTCTAGAACACAACAGAATCTTCTACAAAAACAGGGTGCTTGGTAAAGTGTTCTGAGTTTGAAGTCAGTAGTTAGAGTTTACATTCTTGTTTCCCACCTGGTAGAGGGGTAATTCAGAGTTCATCTCCTCTGGTTCTTCACTAAGACTGTTAGTCAACACCCTCTTTGGTTTGTTGGAAAACACAAATAAGGTTTTTTTTTTTAATTTTTATGAGTTCTTTGAGAATTTTGTACACTTCAATTATATTTATCTTCCCTTCCCTAAGACTTTCCAAATCTAATCCCCTTTTATTCCCACCCAAATTAGCATGTTCTGTGCTAATTCATGCCGCCCAAATAGTCATGAATGTGCGGTTTCTACTAGAGCACTGTCGACTTTATTTCTTAGAGAATATGGACCCTTCCTTCCTCCGCAGCTAACAACTACCAAAAGCTCCCTGGCTGGGGTGGAACCTCATGGCCAATTCCACTCTCTATGCTGGAAACGGGTCTGGTTTGGGCTTCTCTGGGTCATGTGCACTCTGACATCACCATGGTGAGTTCCTCTTTATAGTCATCCACTGCCTCTAACTCTTAACACTCCCCGCCTTTTTCACTGATCCCTGAGTCTTTGGAAGACAGGGTACAGAATACATGATTCTTGGGGGCTGACTCTTTGTCTCAGTCTCTGTACTTGGGACTGTTGTGGTCTCTGTGCTGACTGTCATCTATGGCAAACAGAAGCTTACTTAACAAACCACTCCTTTCTCTCTACTGTTTATGAAAACAAGTTACACCCATAGCTTACTTTCAAGGAGTTAAAAAGTAGAAATTGACTAGAGGTACTCGTAAGCAGTTCACAGGAGGATCTGAATAGATGCTCAGTGCAGAGTCAGAGGCTAATGGTCTGGGGAATGCTATGGAGGGAGGAATTGATCTCCTTTCTTGATTCTCCTGGAGCTCAGTTTCTACAAGGGGGGCAGGGTGAGCTTTACCAGATGATCACCTTCCTAAGATTAAATTCCTATGAGTGCACACAAATTCAATCATTAAAATAAGATAAATCCTCGCAAATCCCTCCAGGTGTGGAAACGAGGGTACATCTCTACTGCATGCTTCCACTAAGTATTCAGAACCGATTTCTTTGTAAAGACACATTTTCAGACCAACAGATGATAGGTAATAGAGTCCCACAAGCTGGAACAGCTTAATCTCGTCTCCTTTACTGCAAAACTAGTCCTGTGTGAATAGTTCTTATTTCACAACTTTGTACATCAAATTTATTCACATTACCTATGAAGTGTTTAAGAACAAAATCCCAATACTGAAGTGTTCAGAATGGAAGGTTGAGACTTCATACACCTGTGCTGAATGAGCCTCAGCTAACAGAACAACCCAGAGGACAGGTGTCTCCTAAGGTCATTTCTGTATTAAGGTGGGCAGGGACCTAAGAACTCATATGAGACTGCTAGGCAGGTAGCAGAGTATGCAAGGGCCTGACTCCCAAGCACAATGCCTTCTAGAGGCATCCTTTTATACATGAAATTCAGGGAAGGTATTCTCCTAAAGCTTTAAGACCAGTGCATACACATTCCCCATGACACATAAATGAGACTAGTCACTGCAGTCCTTTCATCAATGAAAGATTTTCTCAGTGCCGTTCTACAGTACAGGGAGAGCTGTTTTCACGCCTATGTGTATAACTGAGTGTGGGAAGGTTGAGAGTAGTTACACTTCCCAACCAGTCTTTCCTGCTCAAACAATAACAGCACTTTATGCTTGGCTCCCTGAGTACACCTCTTTAGGGAATTATGCCTTAATAGGAAGGTGAACAGGGTGTTCTATTAATTGCTTGATGGCAGGTTCAGCATGACAAGTTTATGAATTATCATAATATCTGTTACAATTGACATGTTATTGTTCAATATTTCAAATGACTGTGGAAAACATGAGACAAAGAGACAAGTTTTCACAAAAACATTCTAAAAAAAAAAAGTAAAATTCCTTCTGCAGGAGAAATAACTGAATTGGCCTCAAAGGCCTTGATTCCTGGCATTTCTTCCTCATCAAGTCATACGGTTTTTAAACTTGAAGTGATTTCTTCAATACAGTCCTCGTAAAGATCACACGCAGCAAGCAGGATGAGTGCTGGAAACTCACCTGTTGTGTGGATTACTTACCTACTGAACCATTATCTCCTCTCTTCCTAAAGGGACTTAGCTGGTTATTATTACTTCTAAAACTCAACTTAAATTTTAGTGGAAATTTCCCCAAGCGATCATGACTTTTTTCAAAATATTCCAAAGTAATTTTTGATTCACTCCAATACTTCATTTGATACACACATTCAGTCATTTCTCCAAATACAAACATTTGAAACTTTGAAAAGTGTTTTCACAAGAACTTCACATCAAACAACAAGGGGTGGGGTAGGAGCCGGGTGGCAGGCAAGCTGCTTCTATCCTCTGTGCCGGCTTTGTACTTCAGGGACCTGCAGCTGCAGTCCTATAGCCGGGAAGAAAACGCAAACCACAAGGCCTCCCACATACTGTCTCTATGCTACTAAGTCACGTCTGTGAGTGCTCTACAACCAGCTTTACACCTAACTTGACTTGGGAATTCTTGCTGTTTAGAGTATTCCCTAACATCCATTTTTCTTGTCTTTCAACCACATCCTGTTCTCCCAGAAGCTTGAAGACATGACTCCCAAATTTGGAAGTTTCAGCCTTTAAGAAGACTAAAAGATATCGTGGGTAGCTCTGAAATCTTCCATACTCAATGTTCAAGTGATAATGCAAAATATCACACAGAATAGAAAAAACCTACCAGCATAAAAAGGCACCAAAGCCTCTAAAAAGGAAAATATGAAGAGTCATTCTATTTACCTCCGAAGCAGTAAAAAATCTTCAAGGGGTGAATAAAATATATCTTTATAGAATATAATCAGGGTCTAATGACACCAAGGTATACACAAATATTTACAAAAATGTCTGTTCACTGATACTACTGAAGCAGCAAAAAAGGTGTAAGTCTATGGTGCTTGACAGTCTTCATTTCTTGGTAATACTGCTTGTGATATTGTAAGTGGTATGGGATCCCCATTAGGGCTGTTATTTTGAGATAGTGTTCTACTTAGTAATTTCTATTAGTATCTTACACACACACACACACACACACACACACACACACACACACTTTAGAAATCGTTTTTCATGAAATTTGCTTCTCTAGCCTATAAAGCTAAAGGACACGCCTCTGTGTTTAACTGATATTGGCTCAGAACGTTACAAATGACAGCAAGACCGTACTTCAAACACATTTACCACAACCACAAAGGTCAGATGAGAGTGAAAAGCAAGGCACAGCACAATCTATCGGAAATAAACTTCTCTTAAACGTGAATTTCCAGTCTGCAGCTGGACAGGTATGAGATGGAAACAGAATTTACTGAATACCAACTTCTGTAGCTGAATGTTTTGCCTACATGTGGATTATGTAGTAAAAGAGATCAAATTAGGACAAACGTTAGAAGAGGAAGTAATTCTCTATTACTCACTTATCAATTATTGTATAAAACTGAAGAGAACTATTGGTGAGAGGCTGCTCCAAATGTCACCTAAATATCCTGGTGAGTCCCAGCTGCTGCGGGCTGGCTCACCACTTCATAGCGCACAGGCAGGATCCTATCATCTACCGGAGGCAGTCTCCGCACATGGAGCCACAGGGAGTCGAGAGCATGGAAAGACTGGGGAACCAGAACCAGCTGCACTGACAGTGAGGGAAAGGCAAGCTTCACCGGGTATTCTTATGTGGAGAACAAAGTAAAACCACTTTGATCTCACTTTCCAGGATGACTCATCAGGACTTTGTCATATTCAATTCTAAGCTCAGCAGTGCTGTCTGATGCAGGGGAAGCCGCTGAAGAGTCAAAGAATGGGTCATTAGTCTTCGGAACACTCCTGTGTACGCTAAGCCTCCAGCACACCCAACTGCCTCCCCTTCCTCCAATCTGGGCAGGTCAGGCCTCACATTTGCTCATCTGAAGCTCCTAGTGTCCTAATGTCCCACTGCACAGCAGTGGACAAGAGTTCTGAATTTATGTACATACCAATTAGCAGTCACTGGGAATGCATAGGGAATTAGATCCTGAAGATACAGGAAGAAATAGGATTTCTGTCCTCAAGTACAGTCAATGAGTTGAGAGGAGACACATTGACATCACCAATAGTATCCTGAAAGAACCTTTTTACCCTGAGCACACAAGCAAGGAATAAAAAGATGAGAGAAAGTGGCCCATGCCTATGGAGGAGGCAGGAAGGGATTCAGAGAAGGTACCTTGGCTCAGATTCATTTGTCCACAGTGGGGAATAGATAGCTGGGCAGAAAGGATTATATCCACATATCGACACAGGAACACACAAGATTTTAGTTCTGAGAAATATAATATCAGAAAAGCTAGAATACAATCTCTGAAAGAGGCAATGTTGGGAACCGGGCCTGAGGGATAGGAAAGAGAGGCCGTTCACTGGGGATTTATCTGTCGTGCACAGGAGCTTAGAATTCCTATTACAGACACAGCAGCACATGAAAATATCCCGCTGGGAAATTCCATTAGACTTGTATGCCAGAAAGATCACTCAGGTCCAAGAAAAGTGACACTCCTTCTTTTGCAAAATAGCCAGAGTGGCAGCATGCCCACGTAATGAGCAGAAAGCCATGACAGGATGCCGCCTATCCTGGAGGAACCTTGAGCAGGGCAGTGCAGTCCTCGGAACTGTTTTCTGCACAGCTGTCCCCTGCACAATGGAGCTGCTCAAAGGGCCCAATGGAGGACAGGAGTGAAGGCATTTTAAAGCAGACATGTGGCTGCGTGGTACACTTTATATTTCTACTGTGCACAGGCAGCTCCGAAGAACAAGGCGCTCTGCTGACTGTTGTTACAACCCTTCCTAACAGCCCCTGGGACAACTAGGAAGGCTTTTTATATAATTTTTTTAACATACTTTTACATAAAAAGGCAACTCTTTTATGCTTTGAATTCTATAGAGTAAAAATTTAAGACCAACTCACATACCCTGAGATAAAACACTACAGGATTTATGGCTGAACAATGACACTTCTGTGACTTTGGTGTTGCAGCTTCCTGCCCAGAAAGCTCTTCTGATCACTGGCTGCAAAGTGATGCTAATAGTTTTGTCTTTACTCAATGATAACTGTTACCAACTGCCACCTTTCTTGACCCTTCTCAGTACTACACACACACCTCTACTCCCCATTACTTACCTTTACACTTTGCTCTTGATAGTATATGGGAGTCTGAACATGTATTTGAACACGTGGCCCACCAATGGTGGAAGTACATCACTGGGGCCGGCTTTGAGTTTTAGCCACATTCCACTTCTAGTTCACTCTCTGCTTTATGCTTATGTGGAAGATGTGGTCTCTTAGTTTCCTGCTCAGGCCTTCCTGCTGCTGTGCCTGCCCTGCCACTATAGACACTCTCTGGAATCCTAAGCCAAAACAAACTTTTACATAAGTTGCTTTAGGTCATAGTCTTTTATTGAAGCAGCAAACAGTGACTAACACAGACCTGATTCCCCAGAAGAACGTAACTCCTAAGTGGGGGTGCTTTATAAACTGTGCTCACTGCTGCTCCCTCCAGAACACTGCAGCACATGTGAGACTGAGAACACACGGCTCCAGCGTCCAAGGTATACTATAGAAGTATGAGTTTTCAGCCGTCTTCCCAAGAAACATTTATTATTACCCCTTCATATTCCAGGGTCTGCTCTAAGCACTGGGAAGTCTACTATACACAATAAACCGTGCCTTCAAATACCCCATTATCTAATGATAACTTCTCTAAAACATAGTATGCACACCATGAAGAGGCAGACACGGGCTAAGTATGTAACAATGCCCGCACAGACAGGGAGTACTCCAGGAAGGTGCTCCAGTGTGTAAGCAATGCCCACACAGACAGGGAGTACTCCAGGAAGGTGCTCCAGTAAGACAGTAAGCAATTCTGAGGAAGGACCAAGTGAAGGCCAGATGGGAAAGTTTTCTGCACACTCAGTCACATCTCTCAGGGATTATGTATACTTAGAACTTGAAGCTTTCAGTATAGGCGGAGCAGAGCAAAGACAACTTTAACCAGAATTTTCCTCCAAAGAATGCTTTAGAGATTTTTCTGAAAGTGAAACAGAAGGGGTTAAGATGCGGCTCCAGGGCCAGGTCTCTGGCTGTCTCAGAGCTGTTACGTGGAGTATATACTGAATCTCTCTTTGATCCACCTGTCTCTAGCATTCAGTACTCTGATCCATACACCATGCAACTATCTTTTTAAAAAGTTTTACTTTCATATTTTCACAAGTTCACAAGTGTGTGCTTTGCATACCAACCCCTCTTCCCTCCCTACCAACTATGTCAACACTTTCCCCTCCTCAAAATCTTACATGTATTGAGTTTTGTTTTGTGACCCAAGGTTAAGCAGTGCCATTTGTGTGACAGTGGGTTTGGAGTTTCTGGTGGAAGCATGGAGGGCTCAGCAGCATGCACACGACTAAAGACAGTGACTCTCTTCCAGACTCTACTGATAAAACAACCGTCCAGAGGTGCAAGGTTAGGGCTGCAAGACGCTCTCTCCCTTTCCTGACTATTGATGGAGCTAGTCTTTTGTGCGCCTGGCACAGGTAACAGCTGCTGATGAGAATTAAAGGCTACAGAAGCTGTACTGGGTCTAGGGAATGGCGTTTCATAGTCCAGCACACAGTCTTCCAGCTCCTGCATACTGCAGCTCACATAGCATGCTCTCTCTTCTTCCTGTCTAATGATTTTTTAATTTGTATATATGGATCTAAATATACAGGGGAATGCAAATGACGATAGGTGCCTGCAGATGCCAGAAGATGTTGGATCCCGGGAGCTGGAGTTACAGGTGCTGGCAACCAAATCCAGGTCCTCTGCAAAAGCAGGATACACTCTTAATCCCTGGCCATCTTTGCAACCACCTTGTGTATCCCTTAACAGATGGGGAGAACACTTGTAGATCAATGAGATCAGGAATCTTCCTTTTACATCTTGGAAAGGCCAGAGTAAGAGGTGTTATAGGTAGTTAGTGATAAATGTGCTGAGGGCTTTGGAATTTTTTTGAATTCAAGGAAAATACAGTGGAATGCATTGCATATGGTGGAATGCTGATATATAGATGGCTATAATGGTTAATTTTCATTGTCATCTTGATTGAATGTGAAAGCTTAAGTTCTCAGGACATTAGTAAACCACCTCTGAGCATATCTGTGCTTCCAGTAGGCATTAAGTGAGAGGCCTGCCCTGAATGTGGATGTGCCAAAGGTTAGAGGTCCGAGTTGAATAAAGTGGGGGAAAGAGGGAATCCTGTAGCAGGAGGACCAGAGTCTCGTTTCTCTGCTTCCCTGCGGTCTGGAGGAGGACAGCTTCTGCTACACACTCCTGACACACACTCCTGCCTATTCTGATTGTTTCATACTCTAAACAATGGAATCCATGGACTAAGATCTAAAACTGGAAGCTAAGAGATGCCTTTAGCCTCGGGAAGACAGCTGGAATGTGGGACTTCAAATAATGTTGGACCTATCAAGCCAATGGAGAGAGACTCTTGGTGCTGGACAGGATGCAGTCGACATTATACTGTAGATATGACCTCTTTGCGGGTCAAGGATGGAAAGCTGTGATCTAAGGAGATGTGTTTGGGTGTCACATTAATAAAAAATGGACTTGTACCCTGAAGGCTAGGAGAGAAGATGGGGAACAGGAGAAACCCATAATCCTCTCTGCAACCTCCCCCAACCGCTACTACCATCAGGATGTGGGATGCCTCCTTCCAGCAATGAGGTCAACCAAATATGAACTCAACCCTTGGAAATTACAAACAACAGCAGCAGAAATCTTCCCTCTTCTAAAAATGTTTCTCTTGGGTGACTGCAGCCATGACCAAAAGCTGATGAACACAATGACTGAGTGAAATGGGAGTGAGGTCCCTTTCATAGCACCTGCGCTGCATGCCAATGATATCAACAACACAGTCAAGCATGCTTCAAGAGTCAACTCACCTTCTGGGAAAATAGTCACGTTTACAACAAGGTACAATGCATTTGGCAAAGTAAAGCATCACTGTGCTTCAACAAATTGGTGTCTTAAAGCAAATTACTTGTTCCTTTTGTGTATAATAAAGTACTAATGAAAATAAACAAAAAATAAACTCACTACAAATCTGCACTTAGTCCCCACTTAATCTCTATGATAAGACACCTGCTCTGGTTTGAATGAGAATGGCCCCCAGAGGTTCCCATGTTTGGATGCTTGTCCCCCAGCTGGTGGAACTGTTTGGGAAGGAGTGGCAGGAGTGACACTCTTGTGGAGGTGTGCCACTCGGGATGGGCTTTGGGCTTTCAAAAGATGCATGTCATTCTCAGTGCCTGCTGCTTGCAGTTTGAAATGTGTCCTCTCAGCTGCTCCTTCCTTCATGCCTTAACTCTGCCATCAGGATTCCAGTCCTTTGGGACCAGATGCCCAATTAAATGCTTTCTTTTCTAAGTTGCCTTAGTCATGGAATTCTGTCACAGCAGTACCTCACTAAAGAACCTTGAGTGAGGAAAACTTGGTGTTGGCATATACATTCAAAGAATCTGGTTCATCACAGGAGGGAGAAAGCATGCTAGAACTGCTCCGTGCACGGAAGTAGTGGCTTGCAGTGTGGTTTGTTCACATCTTGAAAGATCAGAAAATATGAACCTTGGAACAAAAGGAGAAGTAGACATTGCCTCCAGGCCTCGACTAGCTAGCCATTTCTGCTACATAGGTCAGTTCCAAAGATTCCATAGCCTTCAGAATCAGTGTCATTGGCTGGAAGCAAAGTGTCAGACCTGTCAGGGTATGTGCTATTGAGGTCATTATATGTCTTACATATAACTACGTCATTCACTCAGTTTATACCATGACCCATTGATACACATTTATTTCAATTTTTTTATAGTGTTGAGCATTGAAACCAGGGGCTTGAACATGCTTTATACTATTGCTACATCCTGGATGTCACTTCTTATTTCATACAGAAATATCTGAGACTTTAAAACAAAATGACTAGAGTAACTTTATGTGAAATTAGCAGCTATAACTGTAGAAAATAGCAGTGACAACCAAGAAAAAGGTACACAGTCCCTAAATGAATACCTCCCACTTAGTGGGGTAAGAACACAATGCTTGCTTAGCCAAACACTACTAAGGTGTTAAAACAGACCAAGGAACAATGCACACCCAACAGTGGCCAGGTCCTAGGAAGATAACCCTGTACCGTGACGGACTGGTACACCCACTCGTCTTTAAAATAAAAACTGAAGGATGAGAGCAGTTGCTCTCACATGTAGAAGGCCACATGCTAAGGGACTAGAGTATTTAGAATGGTTATGACAGCTAAAATTTTGTTACACCCATGAAATTTCAAATTATTTCTTCATAATCTGCCTTGGCCAGAGGAGGAGAATCTTGCTTCAGCAGACATTAGGTGAGTACACATTATGGCTGTGAAAGTCTGATCTATTTAACTATGCATTGAAGTTCTCTTAAAATGATCCAAATCAAATAATAGATCATTTCCTAATGCTGGTCATTACATGTGCTTCACACAAGTAAACTGGAGGATTTTCCCAGTAGTGACGGCCACATTTTTGGTCGACAACAGGAGTATAGCTAGTCCTATCACTCAGAACTTAGCAATAAGGAGCATCTGAAGCTTGTGGCAAACGTAGACAGGATTATATTTGTACACTTGTTGCCTCCTCACCTTGAGATCACAAAGAAAGGTGCAGTATCATTCATGGGATCACACCGCTCGCTGTGATGGTGACTGCTAGCTTACAACCACAGAGTCTAGAATCATTTGGGAGGTGGGCTTCTGGACATCCCTAAGGGGGTTACCTTGACTGTGTCACCTGAGATGGGAAGACTCAGCACCACCGATCACATTTCCCCGGGCAATGATCCTGGACTTATAAACAAAGGGGACTAAACAGCATGTATCTAGCAACTTTGGGCTGAATGTGAGCAGCTGCTTCAAGCTCCTGCTGCCCACTTGTACCATGAAGACATGCACCTTGAGCTGTGAACTAAAGATCAACCTTCTATCCTGTAACATGTGTCAGTATTTATCACAAGAACAGGAAAAGAAACGAAGGTGTCTACTATGCTAATTTAGATTCAGTCTCCTTGGGAGATGGGAAGTAAAAAACCACTTCTGCCTTTTAGTCTCTCCTAAGAGCTTGGTGAAATCACCTTTGAAGAAAGTGAGAGAGGATAAAGATTTACCATCAGTATTAGGCAATCACCTCTTTATGCTATCTAGAAGCAGCTATGCCTCATAGAAAAGGGTAGGGCTGTTTGCGAGAAACCATTGCATACAAAAGCTTATTCTGACTATTTCAGAAAGGCTATAATTCAATTCACTAGTAGAGTAGAAACCATAAGGACTCACCCTGTAAAGAGGATGGCACTTGTCCCTGAAACATGGAGCCAATCGGGCATAGATCTGTAGGCTGTAGTAGTATGCTGCCAGCTGGAGAGACAATGCCGAGTGAGCCTGCTTCTCAAAACACCTGTTAGCATCTAACACCTAGGAAGAAGTGATGGAGAATCAACTCAGAAGTCAGCATGCACTGATTACCCTAAGATTATAATACAAACTTCCTATCCCATCAGTTTGAGTCCATCATAACAGGCGGTATGAAAGTTCAGAAAAAAAGTAGACCTCACTATATAAAAGCAGATTGAAAGACAAACTGAACATTAAATTAGCATTAATTTAATGCTACATACAGTTTGGTCTCTGGATACTGACTGAGCTCTGGTACCTAGGCATTAACAGGAAAGGAGGGCACATACCATACACAGTTTAACTGACAATGATTTTGTTTTGTTTTTAACTTCTCAGTTGGTAAGGTAAGCTTACCTGTGGTAAGGCAAGAAGATAAGCAAGAGCCAGTGTCATGTCATGCGGCAAAGCATCACTTGCTAGCTGCAAAAGAACTGAATGTAGAGGAGATAAACACAAAAACTGTATTACTCAGGGTGGAATTTGCTATTGTTATTTTGCTAAAAAGCCATGCTGTAAATTCCTACTGAATATTTATGTTCATACGCATGGACCTGCGCTGTTCTCTGCTGCAGTCAGCGAACAGATGCTCACCTGGTACAATGCTGAGAATGAGCCATGAGTGCTCAGTGCCAAAGAAAACATCTACAGCATCACCCCCACCTGGCGGGTGCAGGGATCATGGAGGAAGAGGAGGCAGAGAGGAGAGGGGAGGAGTCCTGGGAAACACTGCCTTCTGCAGCTGAGAGCAACTGGGGAGGGGAAATTGCTCTTCTTTGAGAATGTGGCCACCAGGAGGACTTCCCATGACTACAGCGGTAATACTAATTGGACTTAATGGAATACAGAAGAAAAACAAAGAGGGGGGCATGGAACTGGAAGGGAGGCCTGCGTGGAAAACTGGAGGAAAATAGGTGGTAAATATGGTTACTGTATATAGGTATGATATTCTTGAGAATTAAAAAAAACTTTAAAATTACCTTACATTGCTTTAGAATCCACATGGCACTTAGTCAAAAGTGTCATGCTTTCAGCCTTGTATGATTTCAATGAAAAAACAGCTTAAGACAATTTACCTGCTCATGAAACTTTACTTGGCACTGATTTAAAACAGATCACATCAAACTATGTTAAATTATGACTAACTATGTTCACCTCTCTGTAACTGGGATAATCTACAGTGTGTGTTACTAACACTTGAGGTATCTCTCTCAGAGCAGGTCTTGTAAAGTTCAAGCACAAAGACAGCCATGATGGGTCCTCACAACTCAGCCTTTTCAAAGACTAGGATCTTGCTGTAAAACCCTCTGTATCCAGAACAGCTAACTGTGGTGATTACATGAATACCATAAGACCAGAACAGTGGAGCAGCTTAATAAGGGGCAGCAGAGATGGTTCAATAGTTAAGAGCACTGGCTGTTCTTCCACAGAACCCAGTTTCAGTTCCCAAAACCTACATGATAACTCACAATTACCCAAAACACCAGTTCCATGGGATCCAAGGCCCTCTTCTAGCCTCTGTGAGCACAAGACACATATATGGTACACAGACATACATGCACTAATGCAAAACAGCCATACACATAAAATAAAATTTAAAAATTAAAAAAAAACACATAGCTTTGTAATTTAGGAAAAATCCCTGTATTATGAACAAAACGATGGCGATTTTCTCCTTTACAAGAACAACACTCCTGCTCATTGTTCACAAAAAGAAAACCAGCATTTGCTCTACTCATGCACTAAAGTTCTCTAACCATTAATAGTTTTTCCACAAGAATTATTATAAGCAACAACCTGCCAATGTCATAACTTTAAGAGACCAGTACATTGCCAATCAGTTCTGGGTTTACACATGATTTATTTTGATAAGGATGCATTTATTTATTTGTGGCCTTATTCAAATTCCTTGTAATCATGTATGCTCACAGTGTGAATTCACTGTTTAAAAGGCATATAATAGTCTCAAATGCCATCATAGAGATATCTGCACCTCATGTTTATTCCTGCATTATCCACTATAGCAATGAACTGGAATTAACCTAGATGTCCATCAACAGATGAATGGGGAAAGTTTTATACATGTGTGTGTATGTATACCAAATTATATATAGATATATATCAAATTGATGGCTGAATAGCATTTTATCAATGAAATCACAAAATATATAGGAAAATAGACAGACTTAGAATGTATAATATTAAGCACAGTTAGACAATCTTAGGAAAATCTACATGTTTTCTTTCATTTGCAAAATTATTTGTAAAATAACATATGCACACATATACATATGTAGCAGACAGGCTAGTTGGTAGGAGAGAAGGATGAGCAGGGTGCAGCAACGAGCGTGAGCTCTAAGGGAAGATGCGCAGTTACTCTGGCTAGCTCTCACTGCTATGAATTTCTCACCTCTTGTGCTGGGGAAGTACATACAAATACACTCCACAGTGCAAGTGAAAAGGCCCATGTGCTGCTCGGCCGCTCATGGAGAACGGCTACTGTAACTGGATAGAAGCTCACAAAATTGTAGTTTTTGAACCTTGCTAATTTCACTGTGTATGTGTATGTTTGCTTGAAAATTCTCAGTAGAGAATTTTTAAAACACATCTTAAAATGAAAGAGAACACTGTATGAACAGCCCAAAGGAAACTGAATTTGATTCTGGAAATACATTACAGGATTCCAAAAGGAAACTTGCCTTACACAGACAAATATTTAAGTTATTAATGTAATCTGAGCTTAGCTGATGGCAGGAAGAAGGAGCAAGAACCCACAAGTGTCTAAGGTTGCCACTTCAAGTTCAAATTTTCCTGTGATGATTCATAGGAGAAAACACCATGCTTTCTCTTGTCTGCCTCTTTTCAGAGTGTTCCATTTCTGTAAAGAAAAGATGCATCCCTAATGTTTCTCCAGGCCTTAGGAACCATGTTCAGACCTCCAAAGAAATCATAAATTCTAAAGACATTTTCAGTCAAAAGATTTCCCTTTCAAAACCTACTTTCAAACTCATCCCTTCACTCAGTATTAAGGGAAATCTTCTCTAAGCAGACATTCTCAAAGACAAAAAGCAAATTCCTTGTCATTCAGGAATGAATGGATTAGGGCAAGAGCAAGTCTCTAAACAAATAATTTTAAAGTTCAACATAAAAAGCCTAAATCCGATTTTACAAACAATTATAGAAGCAAAACATAAGCCCAAGATGACGACTGTGTCCCTGAAGACTTCAAGCCTGGGCATGAACTACAACACAGCTTTATGTTTTACACACCTGAAAATAACAGAAATATGCAAAACTTAGGTTGCAGAAGATTCTGGACTACTTAAGAAAACTCTAATTGCACATTACAGAAACCCCACACACAATGGTCAGCAATGGACTTCATTTCCCAGGTAGCTCTCTGGCGGGGAGCTGCAGTTCTGACCAATGTCTATCTCACATTGTCTACAATTCAGTGGAGTCTACCTGTTCTCTGGAAACCTTCTTTTAAAGAAATTCCATTTCACACACTGAGAATTATTCCCTATTAATTTTATTTCTTGAAGTCTTCAAATGTGACCTTTAATTGAAAACTGACTAGTTTATTTCCAATTCTACTCCCATTTTCTTCAGATTATCTCACTCCTTTACCTAAATCCACTCATCTCTTCCCAGGCATCCCTCAGGTGCGTCTGCCTCACGGGTTGTGGCTTTGCTCCAGCTAGCAAGCACAGGACCTTGCTTTCCAGAGCTGTGGGTAGAGTCAAGCTCAGTCCCACCTGGGAAATTAAGTCCCATTACTGACAATCTTGTCATCACATCTTTATTGGAGGAGCAACTCAACTTCTCCTTGATTTACCATGCAGCTCCTGGTTTCCAAAAACCAAAGCACCACTAAGGGATTAAAGTTTGTTTCCACAGGGGATGTAACTAGGCATATGCTTACAATGTGGAAGATGCTCCAAAGCAAACAAACAAGGCAACGTAAGAGGAATGCTGGCAGTTAGAATAAACAGCCTCCAACAAACAATTTAGAAATGGGAAAGTCTTCATCCGCATTAGAAATTCCAGAAAATTTATTCTTAAAAAAGTTATGCTATGTTCCAAACTGTTAATAACATCTCTGAACTTAAGTAATATACATACACAGTTTATACCAAATAACAATAGAACAAGGAATGGGCAATTCTCATTCACTATGAGCACTAACAAAAACATTACTGGAAGCTTTTTCTAAGGGTCATCATTGCCCTTGCTGTGAAAGCCACCACTGTGGACACAAATATTTGCTACAACACAACACCACCCACACAGACGCCAGATGCACAACTATACCAATTACACTATCTTCTATCTTTATATTGCTTTGACATTATGGAATCCATGCTAATCCCAGAGGGGCCATCCTCCCAGAGCTCGCTGATGCTGGAGATGGTGAGTAGGCTGTGAGCCTAGATTTGAAATCTAAAACAAACCCAGAGTCAAAACTCTGCACCAGTTTCTCTGAGTTGGTTGTTATATACTGTCCCACAATTATCAATCTTAATCACTCCAGGGCCTGGTCTAGGCAACTAGAATCTAAACTGATAACCTTGGTTTATTCATTCTACCCAAAGTTAACCTTGCACATGCTCCCCTCTCCTCTTATGAGAACATCAATAAGGACCTTTACACATGCCTTCCATGACCCCTCTAGCCACTGCTGCCTACCACCCCCCTTCATGACAATTATTTTCATACCTATGTGTCTGCACACTTAAGGAAACCTAAAATCCCTGCTGTAGCCTGGAATAAGTAGGGCAAAAATCTAAAACTACACAGTGAAACTCAGACAAATGATAGAGCAGGAGGAGCACCATCTCTAGAATTAGACAGCACCGGAAAAATGACCAGGTCCTCCTGATCTGAGCTGCAGCACAGGGCATGTTTCAGACTCCAGGAGGCTCTGCTGTACATGGCGAAGGACACCGTCACCAGCAGCACACTCTGGGAGCAGCCAGTAACTGCAGACACGAAATGCTACAAAGCATTTCAGACTCTCAACTACAGGGGATAAGCAGACAGTAAAAGCCTCATGTCTTCTAAGTTCAGGCTTATAAACAAGTTACAAAAAGTCCTTTTGGCTTTCAAAGCATCTTGGATTTGGGGTCTGAGAATATTGGCCTCTTAAGCAAAGAGTAAGTGAAGCAAGGCAGGGAAAAGTGCAGAGCAGTCTCTAGCAGGCAGGAGCCCACTTCCTCTATCACTTGACTGGCTTCAAGTGCTGTTTTTCAGTTAGGACTTGTTTAAGTCTTTCCTATAATAGGTAAGTACCACAGCTAAAAAAGGTAATTACTTCCATTTTATATAAATCACAATTCTTAATAAATTAGTAACTGCATTTAAGCAGGAAGACCGATTTCACTCTGAAGGAACTGTACACGCTAACAGCCGCCCCTGATTAACGGGGTGTGTCAGCCCGCAGCTGCTTGCTGTTGCCTACCATTCCTATGCAGCACTCCACAGCAGTTGCACCAGTTGCCCCTCATCTTCTCTGTGGAAGATGGCAGGGCTTTCCATGCACTGCAGAGTCCCAGTAAGTCCTTCCTTTCCTCTGTGCCATCAGACAACACACACGCCATGATGGCTGGGGGGAAATATCCTTCCTTTGGCAACTAGCCATGCTAACACCTCAACTGCGTTCCTTCCTTTTCATTGTTCATCTTGAATGAGTGGCCCAGTGCATGGTATTCACTGCCTTCATGTTCACTTCCTGAGTTCTGCATCCCCGCATCCCAACTGATAAGAGACCACAGGCTGTGAAACCTAATTTTCTTCCTTTTCCTTTACATTTTTCAGCTCTCACTGTGGCACTGCACACGGATGGATGATTCTGTCTGCGGGCTCCAACAGCATGACTTTTCCTCCCCCTGTTCCCAAAGGTCCTCTCCTCTACCTCTTCTCCCCTGGATGGTGGATGAGGCTGTTGTCATATCTTTATCTTAGTCCTACTTTACAGTTTATTCTGTGGATAACCCCCCACAATCTTGAGGTCAATGGACACTCTGGTCTATTTCCCTTCTCCTTCAACCCATCTCAGAAGACCTGACATTGCTAAATATCTGTTGATGACGGCACAAACGTTCTGCCCCAACTCCATCCTCTTCACACAATGTCTTCAGCATTTCTGAAACCTTTCACTCATCCCTGTAAACCAGACTTAAAATTCAAGAGACATCTAGGACCCCAGTCTCTTTGCTCCCTGTTCTGCAGGAAGTAACCAAAACTCCTGACAGATCACCTCCAATGGGCTTTCACACACACTTTTCATTTCATGCTGCAATTTCCGGATTCAAGTTTTTGTCCTTTAAAAGAATGACTCTTAACAGCCTTCCAACTCTCTACCTGGCACCTTCAGTGCCTCTCTCTCAGATCCTCTTCACATAGTAGGACTACTGAAGTTAGCACCTTCAGTCCTCCTCCTTCCGCGTTCTCTGCACACAGTAGGACCTACTGTAGGTCAGTGTAACTGCCCCTCTCCAGATCAGAAAAATAAACCTTTTCCAGATCTACCCACTGTTTAAACAATTAAAGTTAAAATTTCTTATCTGGGCTGAGTGTGTGGTGACTTTTATTTGTGGTTTCAATGTCACTCTCACATACACCAGATAAATCAACCTGACATTCACAGGTGGCCTGTGCTCATGGCGTTCCTGTATGTAACAAGAGGCACTGACAAAACTGCCCATCATTTTTAAAATATCTGCTCTGAGGGATACATATGGAACTGATACTTTGAATGAATTAGTTTCTCCCACCACACACACACACACACACACACACACACACACACACACACAAAACCCTCTGAATAATGCCATCTCAAACCTTATGAACATAGGCCCAAATTTAAAAAGCAGTTATGAGTATAGACAGGAAACAGGAAAGCCAAGCAAAACAGTTACATCAGTACAAACCAGTTGTTGATATCCCATGCTATTACAAGCAATGGACCAGCCCCATCTGTTAGCCAGTGTGTGTTTCTAGGGGTCACAGGACAAATTATTACAGGGAGCATCAGGGATGGAAGGACACAAACTATAATTTTCATGGCTGTTAGTAAATGGCCATAAGTGGCCTGTGTCTCTCACGTCTCCACTTAAGCTCTCTGCAGCACCACTGCTAGGACGGCTTCAGAGCTGGGCCAGCTCACTCACACTTGAACATCCTGACCACCGTACTACGCTTTTAACATCTATTTCAACAAATAGACAAAACAAGGGGAACATGTCCAAAATTCTGTGCATAGAGCAAGCCTTCACTCATAAGATGACCTCCTGAAATTAACCCTAATAAAAGGCCCTGGAGATTTCCATTCCTTTCTGGGGAATCATGATTTTAAGGACTGACCACACCAACCATTGCTAAAGTCTCTGTGGCTGAGTTCTCCTTATCAAACCATTCTATAAAAGAAAATCCAAAATAAAGGTTGAACAACATACCAGGAAGACAAGGTAGGACAGAACAAGAAAGTGTAGCGTGCACCGGAAGGGAAAGGCACCCCCATCCCTGCACACTGGCTTGCATTTCTCAATAAACATGAAGAACTGCAACACTGCCAACAAAATCAAAATGGTCGCAAAGGCTGCCTATGGCTGAGACTCTGAGAGCTGTGTCTGAGAGTTAAAACAGCTAATGAGTGGTGTACAAGGTCAAAACGTACAGGGTGTAGCCTATATGGAGGATATGTCAAATGCTATGCTGGTCAGAATCTGCCAGACCGAAGAACTAAAGTGCAGGAACGCACCACATTTAAACACTGTGAGAGGTCTGACATTTTCTTATCAAATGAAACAAATGTATAATCTCTAATCCAGCATTAAAACCTGCTTAACTGAAACAAAAATATAGCTACAAGACATTTGCATCAGGGAGTCCATAGCAGCTCTTGGTGAGAGCCTTCGGTTTGAATCTGCTGTGTCCTTTCACAACAAAATAAACAAACTGTTTCATAGTCATATAACAAATCAATACTCAACAGCAATAAACAAAGACAATGTACTAAACGGCATGGCAAGAACAGATTTCAAAACCTCTGGAATTAAGTTTTACATAAGGAGTTTGCACACCGAATGATTCCACTGCATGCATTCTACAACTGTCAAAAACGTGTGTGCAGTGGGCAAGTCAGACATGGATGCACTCTATGAGGGTGGGACGTGTGTTGCCTAGGAAAAGAGGACAGCAACACTATGTTTCTGGACGGGGCAGAGCGTCACAAAACATGTGTAGCTCCCGGCTGGACTATTTTTCTGTTCACCATTTATAATCCTTATCTGTTGGAAAAACAGTAAATATTAACCCTAACTCAAAACTAACAATATTATGTGGAGGAGGAAAGAGTCAAGTCTTTCAATACGTGAAAAAAATAACTTGGATTTGGTATAGAAGGGTGAAGAAATAAAACCACAGTATGTATAGTAAAAGATAAATTGCCAACTTTAGATGAAGGTCTATGGGTATACTCAATGTAGAATTTTTTCAATTTTATTATGAATAGTAAATGTTTTAATAAAGTTTTGGAGAAAAAAGCCTTCCCTTACAAATAAATATGCAAATGTTCAATCTTGCTGCTGTTCACCTATTCTTCAGAGAAGCTCCCTTCTAGAACAGCTTTCCAGATCTGGTCCCCAGCACTCAGCCAGCTAGGCTCACAATCACCCAGGTGCTTTCTACTAGAATCACAGGTGTCTAGGGACCAACCCCTCACAAGCCCAATCACAACACAGCTGCTAGTATCACATAACATTTTTCTTCAACATAAGATCGCAACTCTTTATTCTCTTCCACCCTAGCTTGGTGCCTCTCCTAACAGTCCAGCCATTAAAGTACATTGACGGGAGGACTGGAAGGGGAGGGAATCATGCCTTATACCTGGCACCAAAACTTTCTTACAGCTCTCATTGGGAATCAGGTGCTGCTACAAAGGGCCAGGCAAGCCCCACATAAAGGAGACATAGCAGTCTCAGAATCAACAGTGGACCCTTCTCAGAGAAGAGAATAAACACAAGGGGTTTCACGAGAACCACAAAATTTCATGGCTAAAGAAAATCAATCAAGGGAACTTTACATCACAATTTGAAATATGTGTATTTTAAAAAGAACTGCTCTACTTTTTAGCAGTGTATTTGAGTTTAATTTGCAATAGTAGCCTGCAACCCTTGGAGGCAATGCATTTTCCAAACAAGTTAAACATCGAAAATCAGATAATCTGTTCCAAACTTCTACAATGCTTTCCACGGTGAATTCCATTCCAGAACTAAATACTCAGAACAAAGCCATCCTTATTATTGATTTATTGATTAGTCAGTAAACCAAATAAATAATTATTTTTTTCAGTTGGTTTGCATAAAAACCTTTCCATCAATTTTATTAAAAGAGTCTAAAAATTCAAATCATCCAGGGAAGTTTAACGTGTGTTATAATCCACATCAGAAGTCATCAAGAATCACATTCCTATCATGATTTTAAATTTAATTAAATTTAGTTTCTATGATTTCTCATTTCTGCTGGATTTCTGGCCATTATCACATGTTATAAAACTATTGCGCATAGTTTCTCTATGTGTTAGCGTTGTTGAAAGATACCATATTTGCTAGTTCACTAAAAATAAATCCAAATAAAAGAGGTTATTATTAAAACCATCTCTATACCAAATGTTCACAGCAAATTAAGGGTATGTACAAAATATCCTTTCTTAGCCCTAAAATGTTTTTCAAGCAGTAATATTGGATATTAAAAAAATATCAGGACATACATATAAAGCCCTGTACCCTGATATCCTACTGATCCCACAAATAGCTTACAAACATGCATTCAGATCAACCAAGAGCACAGTATTCATCCACTGACCTGAAAGTCATGGTACCCACACCTCCCCCTTCACCATCACATGGACAAGTACTTTGCATGGCCCAAACAGACCATCCTGCAGCTGCTGGCAGGACTGCTGATAGATGCAGCAAGTGGGAGTTGACAGAAACAATGCAGGTGGCTTCCTGTCCTGACAGGAAAAAAGTCCAGAGGACGGGAGCAAGCACTGACTCAGAAGCTGTCCACACACACACACACACACACACACACACACACACACACACACACAGTGTAATTTAAAAAATACTCTTTTAAAAATGCTTAGAAACTCCAAAGGAAATATCAAACTAAAAAGAGAAGTGGAAAAAAGACAAATAAGCTGTATTTAGTAAACTTGCACATTTTTTCTTTTCCAAAGCATCCTCCCTGCAAACATGTCACTACATAGAAAACTTTGTAGAACAACACTAGCTCTACATTCAAAGAACAGAAACAAACACTGAGCAGAGCACACCATTCACTATGTCAATTAGCATCCTAAAGACAGAAACTGTAGGATATTCAATCTTTTAAATGTGTATCCATAAAACAGTAAGAACTCAATAAATACTTTCGACAAAGGGATATGCCATTAGGCAATTGAGAATGACTGAAAATGATTTCTTTCTGAACTGCCCACCCAGTCATGCTCACCACTCTTCTGCTAGGATCTGTGCCCTGCTGAGTGGTCACGGCCTGCCTTACCTTCCGTGGTTGGAAACACTTCTGTTTTGGTCTCTGCCAACTTTCCAGCTCTCAGCAACACTTCAGCGAAGCTCTCGACAGGGACCTGCTGATAGGTGGCAGGGGTCACTTCAGAGGACACAACAGCAGAAGTTTCACTTAGAAAACATGATTGCAGGAATTCATGATGCTTGGTAAGCTGGATAACTATTTCTCACTAATGCACATTGTTTTATTTAACAGTTGGGCAGATTTTCAATTTGTAAAATATTATGATCTATATGAAACAAATCCGAGAACCAATGACCACCATGGCAAGAGCCAAGCCCAGGATGTTGTTCATGACAATTTTAGTTTCTTCTTGTTCATGGCAGTTAAATCCTCTTCTTAAGCACACTGTCCTTACCTCAGTGACAAAGGGATTAGTGATGACCGACTCATAAAAAGGATGGCATCCTTGTTGCTCTAGGTTGTCGTTGGCTACAGTTCCCATTCGATATGCTCCACCAAACTCCTGCCCCTAGGAAAAACAATGTGAAGAAAGTTCAATTAAAAGAGAGATCAAGGAGCTGGGCAGTGGTGGTGCAAGCCTTTAATCCCAGCACTCAGGAGGCAGAGGTAGGTGGATCTCTGTTGGTGCGGGAGAATTATCTGTATTCTGTCAATCATTTATTTTAATAAAACGCTGATTGGCCAGGCAGGAAGTATAGGCGGGTCAACCAGACAGGAAGTAGAGGCGGAGTAATGAGAATAGGATAAGGCTAGGGAGGAAAAAGGTTCCTCAGCCACTCCTGTGCAGACCATTAAAGAGGCAGCATGTAACCTGCCCTGCTGAGAAAGGTACGGAGCCATATACTAACATAGATAAGGATAATGGGGTAACATAAGTTATAAGAGTTAACAAGAAGCCTGACCTAATGGGCCAATCAGTTTATAACCTTATGGAGTCCTGTGTGTGATTTTCTTTGCGGTTTGCCGGTTATGGGGTACCGGGCGGGACGGAAACCCCAACAAGCTGGCCCCCTCATGTTACACTCTGTGAGTTCGAGGCTAGCCTGGTCTACAAGAGCTAGTTCCAGGACAGTCTCTAAAAGCTACAAAAAAAAACCCTGTCTCAAAAAACCAAAAAAGATGGGCGGGGGGACCAAGGACAGGCAGAAAGGAAGAGAAAGGTGGGAAGTTGGGGTGCTGCTTTCAGGAGAAAGCAATCAGTGGGTTTTGTACAATTAAGGCAGCGTGACAGAGATGCCCAGCAGAGGACCTAAGGTCAGCAGCTGCAGCCACCCTGATGCCTCCTGACCTCCTTGGCCATGTGGACACCAATGACTCAGAAGTCCTGGAGAACAGTGGCATTAAAATAACCACTCTAAGATCCCACCCTGTGTTGCTCTTCTGGCAAACTGCCAGTGGCTCTGAGTAAGGCAAGCAGTCAAGACATTGAGTGTTAACACCAAAGGTGGCGTCTCTTGCCAACCATGCAGATTTGGTTATATACATGCTATCACGGGCCCATGACCCTCCACTGAAACGGTCCCCTCAAGGAGGTCTGACTGTGTCTCTAGGCCCGGCTCAGGTCCACATGCTAAAGTCTTAGCAAATCACAGCACAGTCTGACTGTGCCCCTTTCCCCAGCTGGACTCCTCCACTATCATTCCCCATCCAAACATCCTTTGGTTTGTTTTCATCAGACCTGATTAGCAAGCATCTATTGCCCAGTTACACTATAGTTACACTATACTCTCTGCTCTCCTCAAATAGATGCACAAACTCCTCATGGGGAAAGTTAAGTCAAACATATTCTTACACAGATTATGGCAGACTTCCTGATAGGCACAGTCCAGGTAACAAAGAAGCTGCTATTGTTTTAAAAAATGTGTTACATTAATAACAGTGTTGAACACTTTTAACACATAAGCCTTCAAATAAAAAGTAAAAAAGAAACTCCACCAGGTAAAAGAAAGAAAACTATGACAATCATAACCCAGTGTGACACATGAAGAGACAGGTCTGTCGCAAGGGCAAGGCCAGCACCTCAGTAAGTGGAACCTCCTTTACCAACTGTGCATACCTCTGCCCCTACAGTTCCTCTTTCCTGAATAAACCCACAGAGACCATCAGGGCGTACTCAGAACACTTACCCAACAGCCACTTCCACTCCTTCATAATCGTTTCAAATGACTGGCATCTCCCACCAGCTAGCTCGGGATCTGTCTTTGCTTCCACCCTTGAGTGTTGCCCTTCCACACAGCAGTTACATGCACTCATTAAGGAAAAGTGCAACACACAGACACACTATCCAGACTCTCCAAAGCTTTCCGTCTGGTGTAGACAAGGTCAACAGTCACATCATAGTCTGCAAGAGGCTTTAAGCGCTGACCTCCTCAATAACGGCCACTCTCTGCTGTATGTCCACACCAGCGCTGTGGATCTGCTCAATCACATTTCTCTCTGACATGATTACTTTCTGAAAAGCCTAACATTACTCTAACCAAAACTTTACTCTCTCACAAAAGTCATTATTCACTTGGCCCGCTCATGCTTCCTTTGTTGGGCATTCTCCCTCGTTTTCCTCGGAAGTAACTGCTACAGTACATATTAATTACACAGATGCTATCATTATGCATACTGTATGGTCCACTCCCCCATCTTCCACATGTCCACTTTTTAGTTCAGGTTCTCTCTCAAGCTTTCAACCAGGAAAGGAAACGTCCTAATTATTGTCTTTTTGAGCATGGTTTATTTCAATTACTACGGTCCTTGCTGGTTCTGTCACTCTTTCTGAAAACACTTTGTTTTCAGCTTTGTTCCTTATAACTGGGCAAACTTCATTTAGAGTACAAACCATATTTCCTTATTTACCTGTTCCTCTGTTGACAGGTACTAGGCTGAGTCCATAATTGGGCAATGTGAATGATGTCACAGAAACACAAACAAGCAGACTGTCACAGTGGACCATATGGGTGCTGTCTTAAATTTTAGAAACCTCTGTACCAATTTCCATATTGGCTGTGATTTATATTCCCACCAGCAGGAGTAAGGTTCTTTCTTCCCCATGTTCTTGCCAGTATCTGTTATTCTTTGGCAGTAGCCATTCTGGTTTGAATTGTATACTATATGTAGTTTTGATTTGCATTCATCTAATAGATAAAAATGTTGAACATTTTTTCATGTACTCATTATCCAGCTGTATTTGCTAGAAATGTCTGTGCACTGTCCACTCCTCAATTTGATCAAAATATTGTTCTTTTTAAAAATACCATGAGCGGATGTCCCAGGCAGCTCGCGGAGCAGCTGCAAGTGGCAGCGCCATGTGGTGGGGGGGGGGGGGGTCAAAAGTAGCTGGGATGGGCGTGGTTAGTTCTTAAAGTGTCCCAATGGAATAACAGTCACTTTATTTAAATGTTAGAGATGCTTATTATTCCAGAAATTCTCTGTCAGACGACTGCCTATTTGGTAAGGACTTCTCCATCTGGTGAGCAGTTTTATCAGAACGCTCATCCTTTCTTGGCTCTGCATTAGTTTTCAGGTTGATAGAGTCCCAGAGTCCCAAGTGTCCACTCTGGCCCTTACCTCCTGTCCTATTCTCTTCCAGTAGCCTTGAGGTTTAGGGTCCCTGAATTTCACAGAGAGACAGGGATGTAGTTTCACTCTTGTATATGTAGACATTCAGTTTTCCCAGCACCTCGTGTTGAAGATGCCAATCCCCCCCCACACACACTATATCACTTTACTATAATAATTAAGAATCAGGTGACTTTAGGGGCATGGTCTTATTTCTAAATTTTCTACCCTAGTCCTCTGGGTGGTAGGCTGTGTATCTGTTTGGGGGCACTAGCATGCTGTTTTTATTATCAAATCTCTACACTATATGTATATGTCAAGTACTGCAATGAATCTCAAGCTATTCATTAGCTCAAGACTGCTTTGGATATTTGAGGTCTTTATGTTCCCATGTGAATTTCAGGATTTTTTTTTTAAGTTTCTGAAGAATTTCACTGGCTGAATCTGTACAGTACTTTTAATAGCATAGACATTTGAAAAATATTCTGTGTATCCAGGAACCTGGAAACCTTTCCATCTTTGACTATACTCCGTTTCCTTCATCAGTTCTTTGTAGTTTTCACCGGAGAGATCCTTAAGTTTACACCTGCATGTGTCTGTTTTGAGTGGTATTGTGAATGAGACTGTCTTCCAGAGTTATTTCAGTGAGCTGAATTCTCCCTTAATCCCTACTGTGTCTCCTGCTACTTTGCTGAGAGTGCTTACAAGATCTTCAAGGCTTCTGGTTGGTTCTGGTTGAAACTTTTAACTGTAGCGTCATCATCTGAAAACAAGGATAATTTGTCACTTCCCTGCTTTGTATAAATTCTTTTTATTTCTCTCCCTTGCCTTATGCACTTGGCTAAGATAGGGAGTGGAAATAGAAAACAACACTGTCTCATACTGATTTTTGGAAGTCTGCTTTCTTTTTTTCCCATTCAAGATAATAGTGACCACAAGTCCACCATATTGGACGGATAAGTAGCTGGGTGAGGAAAGGGTGGATGAAGAGTGACAGTCCATAGCGTCCGGGATGCACTGGTACTGCACCACGTTTCTTTATCCTCTATTTTCTAGTACAGTACAAATAACTGCAGTGTGGCAAAGAAGAGAAGGCAGCAAATGAAACACAGATTTAAGACACCACCAAAGCAGCCTCAACTGTTCAACTGTTAGCCTTGCCTGTAACTCTGGTGCAGAAGCAGGAGTCTGCAAAGTTGTCCCAAAGAAGACACTGCCTGTCCTCAACTACCAGTTCAAAGAAATACAATAGAAGCAACTGAGTACTAAGAGTCCCTTTCTTATTTCATCTCCCTGGATTTTAATCCTGATATATAAAACAGGTGTCACTCAAGTGAATCTCAGTTTCTCTGGAAGGAATGCATGGAAGAAAATGACATTCTGTGAAATAGATTGCTCCTCCCTTACCCAGTGTGAGGACCAGATTTCTTAAGCCATTTGACAACCACAGATTTATTGTGACAACAACTGGACAGCAGCCCTGGTGAACTGGTGCCAATCGTAAAACCAATTTTTATGAAGATGCCCTGCTTACTTGGAGAGGCCGCAGGTATGCTAAAGACTTCTTCCACCACTGCCCATCACTGACGGCCTGCAACACAGCCTTGGTGGTTGTCGTGGTGTTGGACAAGACTTTCATGGTGGTTGCAGTAGTCCAGTGTAGCAGGTCAGCAGAACTGCTGCCCAAAGCACTTCCATCATCCTGCAGTGAGAAAAGACAAATGTAAAATGGTCATTGGTAGACAGAGCAGAGATAGAGACTGCCGATGGCAATCAGACTCATTAGAGCCCAACACAAACAAACGTAAAGTCCATCTTTGTCAGTAACTAAACAAACGAGAAAGAAATGCTAATAGTGCATCATTCCCCACTCAACTGTTTACAAAAGAAAACAGAAAGAACCTCAGGCTTTAAGTCAACACTCCCTTTCAGAAGACCTGCCAAGATGAGATGGGCTCGATTATTACCAATCTAACAGCCAATGCATTTTAAGTGATTTTTAAATTACAAAGAAAATCAGTTAAGTAATCAATGCTTCTATAGCCCTGACAAAAGTACAAGACTCCAACAATCTGCTTTCAATACAAAAGGAATTGCTTTTCCTCCAAACAAGTAGATGATTAATATTATTTAAAAAATGGAACCTCCTGCCAATTTTGAGGCATTCAACAAAAATGTTACCTATCCTTTTAAAAACTGAAACAAGAAGAAAAATCACACACACATTAAGTCTTTTAAGCAAAAATAACAAAGACTGCATCTGTTCTTATTCAAAATTATTCTGTAAAAGTAGACTTTTAGGTTAATGACTACTTACAGATTTTCTTAAGTTATTCCAGTAAGAGTTAAAAACTAATTTGTAATCCTCTGATTCAAATAAGTGTCTTGGCCTTCTTGATACTAATAGTAGATAGCCTAGGTTTGTCATTTAATTCTGGGTCATACCATTCACTGAAGTAATAAAAAATAATAGATCATAAAATCACTCAAAAGTTCTCAGGATACTCTCTCACAGGGAGCACTCAGACAGGAGCAGGCTCTAGTTGTACCTGACAGAGGTATCGGGAGCAGAACTAAGGACAGGGCATCCCCGTTCTTGCCCTGGAACCTGTGGGACTACTATGCAGCAATGAAACTTTGCGGATGATTGAGGACACCACCCTGGAAGCAGAAAGATTAAACCAAAATGGCACACTTGACCAGTATAATGACTTGAGCCCACAAAGCAGAAAACCTGCTATAGTTAGGGTCAAAGAGCTTGTAAGGGAGTGAAAGACTCCCGTGGGCGTCTTCCCTCGGGAGAGACCCCATGCCCAAAGATCAGTCGAAAACACGCAGCCGGATGCAAATAGCAAGAGGTTTATTTTTTTAACCATTTTTTTAACCATTCTTCTATTGAGGGGCACCTCGGCTGTTTCCAGGTTCTGGCTATTACAAATAGCGCTGCTATGAACATAGTTGAACAAACGCTTTTGTAGTATGTTCGGGAATCTCTAGGGTATATTCCCAAGAGTGGAATTGCTGGGTCCTGAGGGAGGTTGACTCCCAGTTTCCTGAGAAACCGCCATACTGATTTCCACAGTGGCTGCACAAGTTGGCATTCCCACCAACAATGGATGAGTGTTCCCCTCACCCCACATCCTCTCCAGCATAGGCTATTGTTGGTGTTTTTGACTTTAGCTATTCTGACAGGTGTAAGATGGTATCTCAAAGTGGTTTTGATTTGCATTTCCCTGATCGCTAAGGAGGTTGAGCATGACCTTAAGTGTCTTCTGGCCATTCGAAGTTCATCTGTTGTGAATTCTCTGTTCAGTTCAGTACCCCATTTTTTAATTGGGTTAATTAGAGTTTTAGTGTCTAGTTTCTTGAGTTCTTTGTATATTTTGGAGATCAGACCTTTGTCTGATGAGGGGTTGGTGAAGATTTTCTCCCAGTCAGAAGGCAGCCTTTTTGTCTTACTGACAGTGTCCTTTGCTTTACAGAAGCTTCTCAGTTTCAGTAGATCCCATTTATTCATTGTTTCTCTTATTGTCTGTGCTACTGGGGTCCTACTTAGGAAGAGGCCTCCTGTGCCTATATCTTGTAGACTCCTTCCCACTTTCTCTTGTATCAGGTTCAAAGTGGACGGATTTATGTTGATGTCTTTAATCCATTTGGACCTGATTTTTGTGCATGGTGATAGGTATGGATCTACTTTCATCCTTCTACAGGTTGACATCCAGTTATGCCAGCACCATTTGTTAAAGATGCTTTCCTTCTTCCATTGTATACCTTTAGCTCCCTTGTCAAAAATTAGGTGCTCATAGGTTTGTGGGTTAATATCCGGGTCTTCTATTCGATTCCAGAGGTCAACTTCTCTGTTCTTATACCAATACCAAGCCGTTTTCAATACTGTAGCTCTGTAATAGAGTTTGAAGTCAGGGATGGTAATGCCTCCTGAAGTTCCTTTATTGTATAAGATTGTTTTGGCTATCCTGGGTTTTTTGTTTTTCCATATAAACTTGATTATTGTTCTCTCAAGTTCTGTGAAGAAGTTTGATGAGATTTTGATGGGGATTGCATTGAATCTATAGATTGCTTTTGGTAGAATTGCCATTTTTACTATGTTGATTCTCCCAATCCAAGAGCAGGGGAGGTCTTTCCATTTTCTGGTATCCTCCTCAATTTCTTTCTTCAAAGACTTAAAGTTCTTGTCAAATAGGTCTTTCACTTCCTTGGTTAAAGTTACCCCAAGATATTTTATGCTATTTGCGGCTATCATGAAAGGTGATGTTTCTCTGATTTCCCTCTCAGCTTCTTTATCCTTTGTGTATAGGAGGGCTACCGATTTTTTGGAGTTGATCTTGTATCCTGCCACACTACTAAAGGTGTTTATCAGCTGTAAGAGTTCTTTGGTAGAGTTTTTGGGGTCACTTATGTACACTATCATATCGTCAGCAAATAACGAAAGTTTAACTTCATCCTTTCCAATTCGAATCCCCTTGATCTCCTTATGTTGTCTTATTGCTATTGCTAGAACTTCAAGCACTATATTGAAGAGGTATGGAGAGAGTGGACAGCCTTGTCGTGTTCCTGATTTTAGTGGAAAGGCTTTGAGTTTCTCTCCATTCAATTTGATGTTAGCTGTCGGCTTGCTGTATATTGCTTTTATTATATTTAGGTATGATCCTTGTATCCCCAGTCTCTCCAACACCTTTATCATAAATGGGTGTTGAATTTTGTCAAATGCTTTTTCAGCATCCAATGAAATGATCATATGGTTTTTTTCTTTCAGTTTATTTATATAATGGATTACATTGATAGATTTGCGTATGTTGAACCATCCCTGCATCTCTGGGATGAAGCCTACTTGATCATAATGGATAATTTTTCTAATGTGTTCTTGGATTCGGTTTGCCAGTATTTTATTGAGAATTTTCGCGTCGATGTTCATGAGTGAGATTGGCCTGTAATTCTCTTTCTTGGTTGTGTCTTTGTGTGGTTTTGGTATTAGGGTAACTGTAGCTTCATAAAAGGAGTTTGGCAATGACTCTTCTGTTTCTATATTATGGAATACATTAAGGAGTATAGGTATTAGCTCTTCCTGGAAGTTCTGGTAGAATTCTGCATTGAAACCATCTGGTCCTGGGCTTTTTTTGGTAGGGAGATTTTTGATAACAGCTGGGTGAGGGGTTTTTATAGGAGAGCAAAAAGCGATGTTTACAGAAGCAAGATGCAGGGTGGTAAATTCTTAACCTAAATAACAATGAGGGGACTACTCAGCGGTTTACTGTTCCTCTTATCCTGCCCCCCCCTTTCCTGGCTGGTGACCAGATGTCTGATTGCACAGCCCCTGACTCTCGACGAGCCCCGCTTTATACGTGACTCAGGCCTCGCAATCCTCTCTTTGTTTCTATGACCAATCCATAAATCTCCTGTCTTGCAGCCAGATAAGGCTGTCCTTGCTCTAACCTCAGGTATCTTTGCTCAGCATTCCGGAGGCCCTGAATTCCGGAGGCCCTTAATTAAGCCTGTTATTTGCTCAGCATTCCGGAGGTCCTGAGCTAGTTATCTGTGAACCTTTGCAAAACGGTATAACTGTGGTTAAAACGAGGGGTCCTTCAGGAGAAGCTGGGTGGGGTGCATGTGAAAGATCTAAAACAGAAAGAGACTCAACCCACAGCTTTTGCTCTTCAAAATGAAGGCTGAGAGCCATGATCCAAAGAATCAGAGTATATTCCAGAAACTTGAGCACAACTGTCAGGTGATAACCAGGAAGGGAATGTGGACCTCAGTTCACAAACACAAGGAATGAAATCTGGCCAACAACATGATGAAGGACAGAAATTAGATTCTTCACCAGAGCTGCAAAATTCCTATCTTATGGGAATCCTAAAATAATTAACTATTTTCTAAAAGCTGTGAGTTTATGGCGAGAGCAAAGGAACAGATCATGCTAGGAAATTTAAATGTGCATTTTATTATTTCTAAAGGGAAACTAAAAAGAAGTCTTTAAGCTACACTAACCAAAGCCCAGAATTTGCCTACATCCCCACTGCTGGAGACTGCTTCTCCTAAAATGCACTGTGCATGTTTTACTGCACTTTTGACATTAGAATATATACACCCATGAACTCAATGCAACATTGCAGACTAAAGCTAAATCATGAAAACAGAAAAAACAGATACTATGGCAGTAGAAAAACATGCTATATTGCTTGTACATTATAAGATAATCACACAAAATATAACTGAGGTTTATGTAGCAATAAATACAGCGCTTCTCTAGGCTTAGTTGGGGCAAGTACTGTGGCATCACTGTCTTACCTGTATTTGGATCTCTCTACAAACTGTACTGGTGTTGCCAGTTTAAAGCTAAAGAATGCACTTCTTACACTCACTTGTAACTGGTGCTGCATACATGACCCACTTTCTTCACATTTCACCTACATACATACTACTAGAAAGTTATTTTAGAGGCTGATGTTTTGCCATTTCTATGATTTTTCTACTGGCAAGAAATATATAGACATACGACTAACAAATTGTATATATACAACTATAAAACTGTACTAGTGAACCCTGTTGCCACAGTAAGAAAGGAGGTTAAATGACAACCATGAACTTCCAAGATGCTGACTTCCATCTTCGTGGAGTCGGCAAAGCCTGGAAACTCATCTTTTGGCTTCCTTCCCCAGGAAGGAAGCTCAGAAACACTGTCCTGCAACAAGAAGTAACTGCTACCAACACCTATAACTTTTAGTCATTAAGCAACTTTCTAAATCATTTTTAAAAAATCACCTTCCACCTATACAGTGAGAAGGCTTTCTGGGATCTATAACTGAACTTGACTTATAAAAAAAATAAGAAGAACAACCTGTGAATAGAGTAGCCGGGAGATAAGAAACACTGTCTTCATTCAACATTGGAGATAAAGATAAAAAAGTAAAAGTAGGCTAAAAAGCCATTTACAAGCCAGTATCTTCAGGAAAGCTTTCCAAATAGTCCAGTGTGCAGGGCAGACATGGTTAGCCACCATCACCACCGTCAGAGTACCAGCGGGAAACTGGGTAGAAACACACCCAGAGCTGTCTGTGACCTCCAACACCACACAGCTCTGGCCTACGGGACTACAGCACACAACATGTGGTTGTTACAAATGGAGAAGTGCTGTTAAAAAAAAAAAAACAGCATGCTGTGGTTTTGTGTGTGTGTGTGTGTCTGTGTGTGTTTAATTTTTTTAACTATGTATACATGTCGGTGCCTGTGCAGGAGTATATGCACAAAGTGCAGGTACCCATGGAAGCCAGAGGAGGGTGCTGGGCACTTTGGAGCTGGGATTGCAGGTTGTGAACTGCCAGACTAAGTGTTGTGACTGAAATCTGGTTCTCTACAAGAGTAGCAAGTATTTTTAGGTGCTGAGTCAACTCTCTAGCACCCTCCATTGGTTATAAACACAAGAGAAGAGGAAAATAAAGACCAAGGTGCATGTTCTCGACCTCAATTAGGAATTGAGCAGAATTAGGTGGAATGCACAGACACACTAGGAACCTAGAGCAATGCATCTACTTATTAAATCCCCATGTAGAGGCCTACCAGTCAAACCTTCAGAGAAGTTAAGGCAGAAAACCAAAACTGGCCAACTGTTGCAACAGAAAGTCTCCTTTACACAATGCTTTATTTAATACACTGTGAAAACACTAAAAGGGACCTAATACACCCATAGCTGTTTCACTGGGGCATGATTGGGACACAGCGGTAACAGCAACATTTGGGAGGCAGAAGCTACTCTAAGCTATATAGTAATTCATAGCCTACTGCACACAGGGCAAGCTTACTCAGTTGGAAGTCGTACATATTTTGGGTTCACAGGCATTACTGAACATGCAAACAATGGTATTTCTAGGCCTCTGTGAATTATCATTCCATTTTCTTACTGGTGTCCTAGGATAAAAGTTAATTTGATTAGACATGTTTGCTACTTTTATATCTAACTGAGAAGTCTTTGCCTACTCTAACATCACAAAGTATTCTTCGTAATTTATCTTAACATGTAAGACTGTTTTTGATTTAAGTGGCATGATTACTACCCTCCCATCACTCGTGGCATTATATGCTTAGTTAATGTAGTATTTCCAGAATACACTGGAATGATTTTTCATTTACTAAAGAGGAAGCTGTTCAAGAGTAAGGCCACTGCTCATTCATTATTACAGGGTATGTGAGAATCTACACAGGTTGCAGCTATAGAAAACTGTATGAAGTTGGGTTTACTGTACCATTTAAATGTTTGAGATACATTTTCAAGATGTGTCTAGAATAAACACTACTTAAACTGAACTTAACACCACATTTTAAATTCCTGTTCATCTTGAGAATTTTCTTAATTGAGAAAGTCTATCAAATGATTTGAATGTCATCGGCTAATCTGAGGATAGAACTAAAACTATAAACATTTCTAATAAACACAACCCTCAGGTAGAATGTGACCACCATGGAGGTAAATAAAAGGGACTGAAAGATATCACAATATGAAAGTAATAAAACAACTATGTTGCTTCATAAGATGAATCTAAATTTTATTTCTGTTTCTAAGGATGGATGGGCTAATTCAAGACAAGAATTTAAGATATATGAAATATAAAAGACTATTTCCAAAGACAAATGAAACTTACATGTTAATAACTGTATGTCATAAAGCATTTCCTGTAATGTTTCCTCTGGGGAACACTTACAATAAGAGAGTGAGGCTGGTCAGATGACAATGGTAATTGTCACCCAGCTTGATGACCTGGGCCCAACCCTCAGGACCCATGTGATAAAGGCAGAGAATTGGAGTCCCACATGCTGGTCTTTGACCCCCAAATATTCATCATGGTACATAAGTTTGTATTCACAAAATTAAAGTAATAAAAAAATGAAGTTAAAATCCAGCTGGACCACTGGTTAGCATATAAGCCAGACATAGTTCACCAAGTTCAAAGTATGACTGCAACTGTTAATGAGTGAAAACATTCTCTTTCAGTATCATGAAAAGGAGGATGGGCAAACTTCACCAGCAAGGTGGTCTACCACAATCATAGTGCAGCCAGAGTCATTACTGAGAAAAGGCATTTTCATTCACCTTCATATACTAAGAATAATAGAAAAGAGGGAGCTAAGCATTTAGTCCTGAAATGACACCTGTCATATTCATAGTGGCACACTGCTAATTACTTTAGACTATATAACAGCAGAAATAGTTTAGAACCCAAAATCACAGCAACAATTGCCAGCATAAAATTTAACATGAAATTTCATAAATATTAAGCATGCTCCACAGTTTGAAGGTTACTAAATAGTAATAGCTACCTTTCAAACAAAAACAAAAACACCATTACCGAAATGATTCCTGAGAACAGAATTACTTTATGCATCAAAAGGCTCCCAGTCTGCTGCTATCAAGACTTAAGGAGTTGCTCCTCTAAGGTCAGTTAATGAAGACTAATTTCAGAGAAACCAGTCGACCTCAGTTAAACAAAGTTCATAGTATGTGTGGGCTACTTAAGGAATATAAACAACTCAGGCAGGGCTTAGCCAGTGACCCTTCTCCAAAATATCCTTAAATAATACAGAACACTTTTCTTCAAGTAACAACTGCAGCACTTTCTTCCCAGTTTGGAGTCTTAAGACTGCAACCCTCATTATTGCTAAAGATGCTCAGAGGTCAGCCTAGATTGTCTAGTAGAGCACTGTCTCCAAATAGAACAGTACAAAAACATCCTAACTGCAAAGAAATACCAGTAATGTGTGTGCATATATAATATAGCTTTAGTAACAAAAAATCCCCATGAGCCAAGAGAGCGACACAGAAGCTTTGTACACATTTATGAAAAGCATGGAAGGACAGGCTATGTATCGTGGAGGAATCACAGGCTGATCCCAGAACACGAGAGGTTAATGGTAGAGGATCAGAAGGTCTAGGACATTCAGGAAACAAAGCACCCTTGAGTAACATATACAGCTTAAAATGTTTCTAGCTAGGCAGTGACTCATGGGCTACACAGACAAAAAGGAGAGAAAAGAACTTTAATGCAATTGATAAAAGATTGTAGGCTAAACAATTTACTAAAAGAGGCAAAATATGTAAGATACAAGGTGCATCTATGTACCACTTATTAAAAGGTAACAGATGCTACTATTTTATCATAAATGGTTCATATCTAATTTTTTACTTGTAAGAAATAAAATTTCTCAGAAATCTATTAATAGAGAACAAGTGATTACATAACATAAAAGAAAACTAACGAAATATAGTTTCCAGGTAATTTTTAAATAAGATGCAAGTTATTTTATAAATTTATCCAATTGCATGTGTATACTTCCACACAACTATATTTATATTAAAGTGCTTTTTAACTATTCATTGACCAATAAATTTAAGGAGAAACTCTTAGAAAAAAAAAGCCTAGGAGTAAATCTTCACAACACTGAGTCAGATACAGATTTCTTAGATACATGAAAGGCATAATCGATAAAAGAAAATGCTATAAGAAGACCTTAGACAACATGACAAACATCAGGACTTTGCAAGAAACCAGCACGAAAATAAAATTTCTATCACACATGGACTGAAAAAGACTTACAAACCACAAATCTGAAATGAATCTAGATAAACTACTTTTATCTAGAATCCAGAATATTAATTGAAATTTTATTCACAGCTTAGTCTCAAGACAAGAAACAAAGTTGGAAAATACAACAAGAAATATGTGAATAGCCCTTTCAACATGGCAATTAGCATATGAAAATGTGCTCACAGCTATCAACTGCATAGGATACAATTATGTCCTCCGTATATCAAATGCATAATAAGGTAGCACACATATAAAATAAAAATCCAGAGGAAAAACACAGAAACTAAATATAAAAATGTTGGGGTGGTCTGGATATTAACTGGCACACCAAAGGGTTAGGTACTAAAGTTTTGGTCTTAGTACAGGATACAGAGGCTCCTGACTGAAACTGACCAGAATGTAGCCTCCCTGAGGTCTAGTTTTCATAGTAAGTGCCATGCAAGTTTCCAAAGAAGGGAAGCAACAGTCCTACCTAGTTACAACACCAGTGAACCACAACAACAACAAGTGTGGCACCACCCTAAGGGCCCACCCCATAGTGGCAAACATACCTCGGTGGTAACTAACAGATTTCTATCTGAACTGAAGATCCACTTAACAAGGAGCAATTCATGCCTGGTACTGGAAACCTAACCAACTGCCCAGTGTAGTGCAGTAGATCTTAGAGGAGAACCTACAACCACCGCTTTTCTTATCCAGTATACTCCCCAACTGTATCCTAAGAAATATTTGTCCTCACACTGTCAGTTAACTGTATCTTCATCTTCCATCAAGGGAAGGTCACTTTGCAACGTACGGAAACCATTACATAAAACCACAGCTGATTCAAATGCAGGCTAGAGCCCAGTCCAATGGATACATCTACAAAACATTTCCACACCTAAGGCCCAAGAGATATTGAAGAAGATGGGGCAGAAAGACTGCAATCAGTCTTTTTAGATCAGAAAGACTGATCTAAAGGATGAAAAAATTTGCTGCAAGATTATGTCTCCTAGTGATGTCGAGGCAACAAGCATTAAGACTCACCAACATGACTGACTGCCTAAAGGTGAGATGAACAAGACAACACCAATAGACATGATAAAGCAGACAAAGGAAAGACCACAAGGCCTCACCCTGCACAACTGAATGCTGAGTGGAAGACATAGTCTCTCCCAAGGAAGAGCACACCAACTGGTTATCCACTACCAAACAGTCAGCCCCAAAATCACGCATGTAAGTAACATTATACCAACCAACCAGGTTGTATTTGGGAATACATATGAATACAGTAGTGTGTGTGTGTGTGTGTGTGTGTGTGTGTGTGTGTGTGTGTGTGTGTATCACAATTAATAAAAACCCAGAGACAGAAATTGGGCTTCAATTTGAAGGTCAGATAAGTAAAACAGCCAGCTACTGGCTCTTACCTCTACATCAGCACAAAATGGCGATCCTGCCTCCTGGAATCTCAGAATGAGACTGAGTGAGAGCTGTCTCCTCCCATCTTATATTTCTCTCTAGGACTGCAATAATTAAGGGCGTGAAACGCTACCATCATTTTCTATGGCAAACTAGTGTGGCTACTGGAATTAAAGGTATGTGTCATCACTGCCTGGTCTGGAAGGCTGATCAGTGTGGCTGTTTTACTCTCTGAACTTCAGGCAAGCTTTATTTATTAAAATAAAAGGGCAATATTACTATATATATATATATATATGCATATAACAACAACTGATAAAAAAAGGAAATAATTTAATTTTATGATAATTTTTAAAAATAAGTGTCATTAAGAAAAGTTTGTATTATTCAGATGAGAGATCCTGAGACACAACTAGACCAAGGGCTTTGCCTTCCTCATCATTTGACGGCACAACTGGACTGGTGAGACCACCAGAGATGAGACCTGCTAAGAGGAAGCGTATCAGTAAGGATATGGTTCTGGTAGCTGTAGCCTCACCCAGGCCTCCTCCTTGGTCTGTCCCTAGCTTCTCTGAGCCCCTTTCCTCCACCATAGATTCCTATAAAGTGTGCTGCCTCACAGGCCTCATCCCAGAAGAAACAAAACCAAATGCCCAAAGCTCGAAACTTCTGAAAACATACGTCAATGCTTTTCTTTCTTTTCAGCTATTTTTAATCAGCCATTTTATCACAACTACGACAAGCCAAGACAAATATGCAGCCACTTTGGACATTAGCACATTTGGATACCAAGAACACAGCATATAGCAGTCTATTCCAGGGCATCTATGAGAGAAATAAAAACGCTTCCATACTAACACTTGAATATCAATGTTGAGAGAGGCTTCATCCACAGTAAGTAAGAGGTGGAAACCATCCAAGGGCTCATCGCTAAACCAATGGAGAAACAAAGTACTGGTCATGGTATTGAAACTAACTGCCATATGCTTGCTTTTATTCAACTATTTCTAAATAGTCCTTCTATAAATTGAAAGCAGCAATATGCTAAGAACATGCTTGTTCCCTAAATTCTAAATATTTCAAACATATAAAGTATAACATCAAATGCTCATAAACAATTCTTCCCATAGTGAAACATTTTTTTAATGGAAACCTAGTATACAACCCATTTCGATCTTTAATTAGATTTATCTAGAGAAAAATCGCACCAGCTAAGTGATACTAGCTAAGCAAAACACTAATATACTCAAAATGGCATAAAACTGTTCAATCTAAAAAGCCTAATAACCAACATCAATAAGAACTGGATCTGTACTCTTGTAATTATTCATAGAGTTTGCATTTTGTTCTATTATAAATAATTTTTGCACACAGGAACAACCACAGCATCTAACACGTAGGTACAGTCCACTCTATTCACATGGATGTTACTAAAGAACACTATCATTTTTCCTGAATATATAATAAAAATAATTTTCACAATGAAGTAATGGAAGTATTAAGTATGAGGCAGGTTATATATGAAATCTGCCTTCATTTATGAGTTATAATTTAATATGGTTATTACCTCTACTGTTAATGTGCAATGCATGGCAGCTTAAAACTAAATACTACATTATACTGTGATAATAGTAGCTATAGTATTCTGAAATGTGCTTCATTCATCAAAGTTATATGAGGGTTTGGACTAGTACTTCATGAAATCTAGATCTATTACAAGTGGCTAAAAGAGGAAACAGGAAGACAGAAAAGCTTTTAAGGAAAAAATAATCACTTTGGGAGGACGCCTTTCCTGTCTAAGTAGACACAGAGGACCGTTATGGCTGGCTTCATTGCCAACAACAGTCTACCGGAGCAGTGTGTGCACACTTGTGGCAACACAGCATCACTTAATTCAAAGAAGTCACTATGAGGCCAGGCTGACACTTTCTAATTCATCTTAATCCCAGAAACCAGGAAACCCCACAGTCACAAAAGGCTTTCAATCTGTCTTAAAGGAGGATGGGGATTCAGAACAAGCCCGGGGAGCTGCACTCAGCAGAGAAATGGTCTGATTCTACAGGAAACAGAAAAATGAAAACCCTCCCATGCTGATCAAACCATGGCAAGACCTGAGGAGCCACCACGTTAGACTTTATATTCTTTATTTACCTCCTCATTTCTGATAGTCACAGACTAAGCACAAAGCAGTGGATATTGCCAACTGAGCTCTAGCAAACACTAGGCATCCACTGACCACACACGGGGAAGAAGGTGTAAAGACATAACATCATCTTTACTGGCCAAACACAATACCGCATCTACTGTAAAGTGATATAACAGAAAAATGTGAAGAACAGAAAAATGTTTCATAAGTATATGGAACACGGTGGAAAAAACTGTGAGAGGAGTCCAGAAAAGTAATAGAAAGAAAATATTTTAGAAGAAAGGGCTCAAATTCGGAGCACAAACAAGAAGGGTAGGAAGGGAAGATGTGTGACAGAACCTACGCAGAGAATGATGATGGGTCTGCCATGCCTCACACAGTATTAAAAGCACCAACAGGAGATGGCTACGGAGACCACAGAATGGATGTTCCTAGACAAGTCAGGTGGGCGGATATGGAGAATCAACAGAGTCAAGTCTTCAATAATCAACAGAGTTAAGTCTTCAACTGGACCCAAGAGATGACTTCTACTATACACACAGTTGAGTGGCCACTGGCTCCAATTCGAGCTGCTTTGACTCTGAAGGAAACACAGCTTCTAGAAACAGCACACCAGGTGACTACTCATCTGCACGAGGATGAGTTTCTAGAGCTCAGCAGGACCACGAGGGTCTCTGAGAGCAGACAGCAGGGCAGAAGCTAAACTGGGAGAGCTGTAGGAAATTGGATACATGCTATTTCTTCATCTCCATAGGGGGTTTTGGTAGCTTTCATTGTTAAGTTGTGAGCAGGACACTTTTGACTCATTTTCAGTGTGAATGTTGCCTTTCACACAACACACACAACTGAGAAATAGTACAATAGTCTTTCACACACTGAGAAATAATACACGCACACACCTGCCCACTCTCATTGCATTCCTTCAAACACACTCCTTACACACTTTTTGGCGTACCTCTTGAAGAACTTTACCAGCTAAGGGTGAGACACTAATATTTTCTCCTTCTGGATGGATCTGGAAATTCACTCTTTGATAAAGAATCTGAAACAAAAAACATTGCATTTTTGTTTTAGTTTCCTTCTTTTCACATTGTAGACTTGAAATTTAAGAAGTAATAGGTTCTTTCTCAAGGAGTGGGGGTGCTATTTGATAATCTACAGTTTTGAGCAACAAACTGTTGCCCAAACAAGCAAAACAAATCAGAAGTTTGGGAAGAGTTGCACAAGAAAGGGACAGTTCCAGGAATGGGAATGGTCTGTGAGAAGCCTGCCGCTGATGGATGTCTATGGCATGAAATGGAAGGTTCACTGTGCCCTCCCTCTGCCAGCTGTTTCTCATAGAGAAGGGTCTTCACCCAACTTAGTATGATTTTAGGGAATTTAGCATCTCTCCAAGGCCAATTTCCACTTTTGATTTCTCAAGGACACCAGAAGGAATATATAACAGTTGCTTTAACTAAAAGGTTTAACTAAGCACGGTTTCAGACACAGTTCACGAGATCGTTTCCCATCTATTTTATTCTACATTTCCTTCATTTTTCAATTATTTATTTCCTAACTTACTTGTAGTTTTACTCAAACCTCTTACACCCTTTCTTCCTTACTATAATAAAGCCAACAACACTTTAATATCCTCAGGTTTTCAAATTCCTTTTGGGTGACAACTGTGATTTTTCTAGAACATCCGTATACTACAAAAACAAACAACAATGACCCCATGCCTCACATACATATACTCAACAAAATAAATCTCACATACGTCTGATTTAGTGTATTTGTGATCACTTACCTCTGTTTGAAGAGAGCTGCTAGCTGCCAAAAGCAGTTCAATGTTGCTGGGAGGACAATGTGTCAAAGCAAAAGCCATGAGCTCCTGACGAGTGGCCAGGTCCTGGAAGCCTTCTGATTGGCCCAACTGGCTGCAAACAGCCCAACTTTCAGAATATCCTGAAAAATTAGCAAAGAGGAAAAAAAGAAGAAAACGTGATTTGCAGCAAGGAAGAGTAATGTGAGCAAAGGCGAGGGGTCCAGCAGAGTCCTAACTTGGGCTTGTGGTACAAAGGCAACAAAGCAGTCATTAACAACGCAATGTACATGAATATCAAAGCTAGAAAAAAAAAGATTTGACTGATTCATTATCCACAAAATTCAGGGCTACTCGAGACAAGAGTTTTAGACAGAACTCTTTAAATTTCAGAAGTGATAAATAAATGCAAATTATTCACGGAACTTAATGTTCAATAGAAAGGTGGATTCTGAATTCAAAATACCAAGAGTTTGACATTGCAAAACTACTTGGCATTTCCGTGAACTGGAAAAAGCTCCAGTACTACACCTTCCATTACCACTACAAAGAAACAATAATAGCAACCCTTTTTCTCTAGAGTTGCTGAAAGGACTAAAGCACATTTGTACTCGAAAGTACAACAGAATTTGCAGACTGTTATAAAGAGAATTAAAGCAGGTACTCACATAGAAACACCCACTTCATAGAAGACAGACATGTAAGGTCGGGGCCAAATGGAACTAGCAAAAGTCCCAGTAAATGTTTTTCTACAATAATCTCACATTTCGAATTCCTCAAATGCACTTATTCTCATTTGAAGGTACTCCGGGCTGACTGAAGATTTTGCTCTAAGGATTAAAGGCATCCACCCAGGAACATGTCTCTAAATATGTACACTAAAAAATAATTCTGGAATTAACCCTATAGAAATAAAATTAATATGAAGAGTTCTAAAAGTAATTTTGGATACAATAACATTTGCATAGAAAAGAATGACTCTGAATTTCATGTAGCAACATTTAACAACTAACTGTAAAGAATGCAGGTTTTCATGCCATCTTTTTTTGTTTGTTTGCTTGTTTGTTTTTGTTTTTGGTTTGGTTTGGTTTGGTTTTGGTTTTTCAAAACAGGGTTTATCTGTGTAACCCTGGCTGTCCCTGAACTCATTCTGTAGACCAGGCTGGCCTTGAACTCACAGAAATCTGCCTGCCTCTGTCCCCTTTAATCTGCTGGGATTAAAGGTGTGCTCTGCCACTTCCCAGCATTGAAAATTCTTTCCAATGATAAGGTTAGGATGTTCTGTATTGACTTCCAGAGTATAAAACTATTTGTATATTTCTTGTCAAAGATCATGTTCTTGACCAGAACTTTACCCAGACTCCCAAGAGCTGTGTTTTAGGCCAGGTCTCATTCTGGCCCTCACAGCTCAGGTTTCCGAAACTCTTGAAGGCTGAGTATGATCCACATCCTTAACAGCAAATCAAACATTGTCACCTTCTGCCCGCTCCCCTGGACAGCCTTCAAAGACCTTCCTAAAACAACTCAGAAATGCTTCCTCTCCGCGAACCTCTCTTCTTTTCATTTTCCATCAAATAACCAACTTCAGTCAGTTCATAAGATGTAACGCCCATCTGTCCATGATGTGTGAGGAACTGGGTCTACTTTCTCTCACACAGGAATCCTAAACAGCCTTCCTGACAGTTACCAGGCACTAAGAGGCGCAGTACAGACACAGGGCTGGAGATCACTAGACGCAAGGAACCCAGAGTGAATCCCCAACAACAAATAAGTGCAGGAATGCTGAGTGAGCAGTGTGGGACTTACCACAGTATAGCATGCTGCACTCACTGCCCTACTGAAGTACAAAAGTTTTCCCATGGAAGGTTCATGATAGAGGGTACTGTGCTTTCTTCCAGTGAGGAATGTATGCTTTGGATGAGAAATTATTCCTCAATAAAGTCTCAGTATTCTTTCGCGACAGAAACTTTAAATTCAATTTAGAAAATATTTAGGCCAAACACCTTCCCAACTGAACAGGTCACAGTGTGTGGTTTTTTGTTTTTTGTTTTTTTTACATTAAGATATAGAAATACTGACTTTCTAGCAAATTGTAGCTATGCTTTCAAATTTTATTTTGTATAATATAAAAAATAGCATTAAAATGTTTCAAGTACTATTGTCCCTAAAATGATGAGCATATTCTAGACAGGGAATGTAAAGTAAACAAAATCAAAAATAATCTACTATATCTGAGCCCATTAAAATATTGATATTAATCTATAAATACACAGCATACATGCTTGCTGTTTATAAAATAATTTCTGTAGGACCCAGCCAATGCAAGCTCAATAAAAGCCCAAGTCTCAGTAGTTTACCCTAAGACAATACATGATTCCAAGAAAGACAATAACTGAGACTACCCAGGTACCACCAAGGAACAGGAAATTCCTAAGATTCAAACCATTGTAGATGGGAATCACCTGCCAGCACCCACCCATTGCTTTTCCCCAGGACACACATAGACAAATGTAAGCCAATCAGTGATGTAGGATTTCCCCTCTGCATTCTGTGAATATGTTTTATTTCCATTGGTATTAAAAATCTGTTTTGGCCAATGGCTTAGCAGAGAAAGCCAGGCGGAAAATCTGAACAGAGACACATAAAGTAGGCAGAGTCAAGGAGACATAATATAGCTGCCAAAGGAGAAAGACACCAGCTGTCAGCCAGAATCTTGCTGGTAAACAACAGCCTCATGGTAATTCACAGATTAAGAAAAATGGGTGAGCCGGGCGGTGGTGGCACACGCCTTGCCTTTAATCCCAGCACTCGGGAGGCAGAGACAGGCGGATCTTTGTGAGTTCGAGACCAGCCTGGTCTACAAGAGCTAGTTCCAGGACAGGCTCCAAAGCCACAGAGAAACCCTGTCTCGAAAAAAACAAAAAAGCAAAAAAAAAGAAAAAGAAAAAGAGAAAGAAAAATCAGTGAATTTAAGATGTAAGAGTTTATGTCTGGTTATTCGGGTTTGAGCAGCTGGGAGACAAACAAGCAGTCTCTACCTATACAATGGTACACAACATGGGCCAACTACATCCACATAAAACCTGAGAGAGCTTGGAAGAAAATTCTAGACACACACACACACACACACACACACACAAAGCATAGTTAAGCACAGCTTCATAGTAATAGCAATTTCTCAGGTGGGCTCGGTTTTCTAGAAGCAAATAGAGGCACAATTACTATAAGAGAAGGCTTCCTGACTCAGCAGTAGCAGCAAAAACTGTGCAGCTCCTTTAAGAAGGTTTCCTGGTTCATGCTAGTTACATGAACAGCTCTGGCTCTTTCAGGAGGCTGAGCACTTAAATGAGGTTTGAGGGCAGCGTGCTGCAAGTTAGTGGCAGCATGGGCCAACTGCAACCTAAAGTTGAGGTGGTGAGGATGGTTCCCACCTAGTAGTCCCAGAGGTAACCACAACGGTACCATATTGAAAGGCTGAAAGAGGTGGAGCCAGCATCCAGGGTCACTGAGACTAGCTGCTTACAATTTTAAAAGCACTCCTGACCTGAAAATGATTACAGATACTTTAAAAAGACAGATTCAAACAGAAATAAATCTCTGAACAGGTCACAGTGTGTTTTTAAAAAACGTACATAGGCTTGAGAGAAGAAAATCAGTACAGACAGTTATAAAAATAGTTTTTAAAAATAAAACAAAGTCTTTAAAAAACACAGTACAGACAGTCATAGATTAAAGGAGTAAAGAAAAACACGCCACGTAAGATGGAAAATACACAGAGATTCTGGATTATGTATATTATTGTGTTTTTTTTTAATTTTTGACTGTGAATGAGCTAAGTACAGAGAGACATTTCATTGTACAGGCTGCTAAGCTAAACCAACATATATATTTTAAAGGTATCTTGACTTCAAAATTTGGGTCTAAGGATATGTTACTTTGGAAAAAAGATTCTGCTTTTGGTTCCACAAAGTATAGAAAGCTGAGGATTCCTTTCCAGGCAATATGGTTTGATCAAACAAGACCCCCTGAAGCGATGGCCCAGATGGTCCAACATCCATGACAGCTTCAGGAATGTTGGCTGAGATGGACCTACCACACAAGATACCCCATGAAAGACCTGATTAACAGCACCCCCAATCAGCAGGAAGTAGTATAGAGAACAATGTGCAATTATTTATAAATGTTTGTTTACATTTAAAGGGGGATATGATATAGAGATGAATATTTTGGATTGGTATGGACTTTGATTTATTGATACAAATTTAAGGTCAATTTTGCTATATGTATTTTCTGCTCTTGATTAAGGTATTGTGCTTATACAGATCATTCAAAAATGTAATGTATAATTAAGAATTACAGACTAATAAATAGTCATCTATAATAGTCAAGCTTGTAGTCATGTTAGTTAAGTTTTCTAGACATACAGAGATATATTTCAGATGGATAGGTATCCCTCAAACCTTTCAAAGACTAACAGAATATGGCATTTAAAATATTTTAAGAACTTAGGACTTTTCATGACAATGAGACTTATCTGCTTCTGGCAGCACCAATCTACTTCAAGAGGATGACAGGCATCGAACAGGCTCCTTATTGAGCTGTTTAGCCATTTTGGGCAAGAAACTGCTCTTGCCTAGAATGCTTGATGTTATGTTGTATGAACTGGACATGCAGAAAAATGACTGCTGAACTTGCCTAAAAGTGAGACGGTCCTTTAGGGTTCCTGCTTCATAAAAGAGTCTGCCAGACATTCTGCATGATACAGAAGAAGTGACTAACAAACTGCCAATAGAGGTAAAATTGTCTTTCAAATTTCCTGATTCATGGAAAAGTCTGCCAGATACTATGGGCCTGTAGGCTGAAGATGAATGCCCCATTGTTACAGAAGAATTTTGGGTGACTGTCCAAACAGTTAGATGTCTCTGTAAATTCTAGAGTTTTGGAAGTTGTTTACAATGTACTTCCTGTTAACTTAGGTAATATTATATCCTTCTGGGGTCTTTGATGGAGTTGAAGAATAGATATAGTTTTCTTTAGTTATAATAAAAGATAAAGTTTATATAAATATTAGAACTGTAATTCTTGCTTGATACCCATTTTATATATGTAATGTTACTATGTTAAAGTTAAGACCTTCCTTTTTTAGACAGAAAAGAAGAGATGATGTATACTGTGAATATGTTTTATTATCATTGGTTATTAAAGAAGCTGTTTTGACCAATGGCTTAGCAGAGCAAAGCCAGATGGGAAACTCAAACAGAAATATAAATATATAGAGAGGAGAGATATAAAGATAAAGTAGGCAGAGTCAAGGAGACACCAAATAGTCACTGAAGAAGAAAGATTCCATCCACCAGCCAAACCCTTAAAGGTAGGCTACAGCCTCATGGCAATACACAGATTAATACAAACGGGTTCATTTAAGATGTAAGAGTTAGCTAAAAATTACCTAAGCTATTGGCCAAACAGTGTTGTAATTAATACAGTTTCTGTGTGATTATTTGGGTCTGGGCAGCCAGGAAACAAACAAGCAGCCTCCATCTACAAATCAGGGATCCTGAACCGCAGAAATCCTTCACCACTATCCTTGCTATTACAAAACCCAACCCCAACTGAGTTTGGGGCTCTCTGATCACTTCCAGTATGCTGAAGACTTGGAGAGCCTGAGTTTGCAAACTTACATAAGAATAAAGGTTCTTTGCTATTACATATAGGACTTGGTCTCATAGTTGATTTTGGGGAAGACACCATGATCTGGGCATAACAAAATCAAACAAACATGTGCCTGGCTTACCAATCAGGCTGACAAATTTCAGAAGAACCCATTTCCATTATTTATCATGCAGAAAGGATGCGAGCAAAGCTATCTACTCACCTGCGGCCATCAGATCCTGACAGTACATACTGGCTGCTTTGTAGTCCTGGACATGTAGGGCTTGTTCTACTAACAGGATCAGAACCTGGCCACGTCTTTCTTCTGAGTCTTCCCCTGTAAACAGATGCAGACGACATGATGATTAGATCAGCCTCAACTGATCGAGTTCAGTAACAGTGTGTATCAAATGCACAAGCAAAAAGGATTAAATTGATTTTTAGTGATTGGAGGATAAAGGTTATTATAGTTTTTACCTTCTTATCTACTTATTGTGCACTGAAGTCTTCCTCAGTCTCTGAAGCCAACTCTCTCTCTCTCTCTCAGACACACACACGCACGCGCATACACACACACACACACACACACAAAGGATAGACTACAGTCCTACAAAGGACTTGATCTTTCCTTTACTAAGGAAAATGTCTATATTCCAAAAACAGGTTATTAAATGAGTCCTTACGACCTCAGGTCAATCACCAGGACCCACATGATGGAGGAAACTAGCTCACCCAAGCTGTATTTGACATCTGCTCTCATGCCACACACAATAAATAAAATGTAAAACTCAAACAAAGACTGTCCAAAATTGATGGAGAACTGCTGACTTGTCTCTAAACCAGACAATCACCACCAATCAAATCTTTGAACAATCTGTGAGCATTTCTAAACCATAACTCTGTGCTTGCCCTCCACACTTCAGTCTCAGTAAAGTCCTCACCAACAAGGTAAGCCAGAATCCCCACTATGGATATACTATAGTGCCTCATCTCATATGTTCATTTCTCCTCTGCTAATATTTGACCATTCTGGACTCTTAAAAAAGAAATATATCCTGTTTGGTTCAGAGAGAGGAATCCTCTCTTACTCTTGATGGGTGTTCTTGGTAATCTCACTCACACACACACACACACACACACACACACACATGAAAGAGAGAGAGAGAGAGATTCACATGTACACACACACAACACACTGACCCATGCGAAAACACACACACACAAAGAACACACTAGTATTTGTATTTCTGTCTGTCATTAAGAAGCCAATAGCAGGAGAAAACTCCAGCACCTTGACTGCTTGAACGGAAAGCAGTAAAATGCGACAGAGCTACAATAGAACCATTCAGTTAAAAATTGCCAAGGAAATTGAGACTATTGGGATTCTCAAAAATCAGAAAATGCTAAACAAAGTTTTATGCCCAACTACTATAGTTACTACCTCAGAATTGTGTGTGGCCTTCATGGTATTCTGTGACTTAATGAATACAGGGTTACTGAACAAAGTATTAAAAAAAGAAAAACACATTCCTTGTGTTTCAATAAATTGGTACAACAGTAAGACTGAATTGGTACTGCAACATACTATTTGAAGATGTCTGAATGCACAGGACCCTACACACAATTAGCTATTGTGGTACAACACATATCCATCAGAGTTTAAAGATTTCAATTCCCTACTGAGCTGTGTATGGTCTCCAGTGTTTAAGATGGCTTCTGTAGAAACAGACATGTCTGGAAGCCCTACAAGACCTGAGAGCTGTTACTAGAACACAGTCAGTCTGGGCATCAGAACACTGACCGCTCATCATTCTGAGTGCACAGCACCCTCTCAGAGCACTTTCTTCAAGACTGTTTAGTCATGAGAACCACTGTGTTCACTATGAACTTGACATCTTAATTCTTCTTTACTTTGTGCTCAGTGGACACCCATTTCCTATCTCGCACCTACCTGAATTTGCTGATATAAACTTTGAAGAACTGTGGAACAGTGCAGACCCAGACTTTTAATAAGAAGACCTCTTTTTCAGCGTTGAACATTTAATGTCAGAAGGGACCCAGCACTCAATGATTACAGGGACTACACTGGAGGGATTTGTTTTGAATTCATCTTTATAAAAATGTATGATACATTCCTTGTATTTGAAAAGAATGCCTGAGACATAAACATCTGAGGAGAAAGTGCTCAGAAAATGAAAAACTTTAGCTGAGACCATCAGAGACCACTACCTATCCAGTAATACTCACAAGGACTTAGAGGGTGGGTTTTTGTTAAAAGCACTGACTCTTTCCTGGGCCCGCAAACGTCCAGAAAGAGCCTAAAAGCTTGATAAACGCTGGCCTCTCTGTCTCCACTGCATTCATTTCTTTCACTCGAAGTCATTTTGTCCTTCAGTCACCTCAGATTCCAGAAACAAGGGTCTAATGGATAAACAGCTGGATGGAGAAGGTTCCATCCCCAAGCAACTGTGACTGTGGCACTGAAACAAGGCCTGGATCAGTCATAAGATAATGACCAACAGGCCAGAGCCCGACTCCACTCCCTTCCCTGTAGAATGTAGGCGCTCTGGATGTTTCCCTGGAAGACTGAAGGAGCATCATTAGTCCTCTTTATAGCATCAGTTTAGCTACAGTGAATAAAATGCTTTTCCAACTTTTCACCTTTACTCCTTTTGGTTTGGGGACAGGTGGCCAGACCTAGTATGTGGATATCCTCAGAGCTGAGCCTCCATTCTAGGGCTCTACTTATCAAGGCCAGGAAACAGAGCTTCTAGTGAGCCTCTAAGTAGGAGGTTTCCACTTCAATATATATATACATATATAAGTATATATTTGCTTGTTTTCTTAAACACCTTAAAAGTTTTCCTTTTAGTCTACAGGACTCTGAACCAATCCAAGTTTGATTCTACCTGATTCATAAGGTTATCTGCTGAAATAAACTGATTATAATTTTAAGGCATCTCCATTTAGCTTTTAACAAGCCCATAAAGTTTCCTACTACAAAGTCCTCAGTGTAGCAAACCGAAATCTAAATAAATAGTCTGGAATAGTCTCCCTCAACATTTTAGCCAATATTAAGACCTTTTTAAAACAGCATGCACATATCTCAGCAATGCATGCATAAGTATGTCAAGAATGGCAAGGAAATTATTTCTAATATATTAATGAAATGCTTCTATTGTTTTAAAAATCATATGTTCAATTCAACTGAGTATACACTGCTACTATAATGATAACCAGGAAGTTAGCATGGTCCAAGCCAAGGTAATTATAAAAACCTAGATTATAAATTTCATTTAATAAAAAAGTGTTATGCCACTTATAAATGTCAAAGGCACTGTTATAATGTAACTTCACCACCACCACCCCCCAAACTAGGTAAGCCACATGACATTTTTGCCTTAGCTGTCCTTAAAAGGTAGCAGCATGAAAGAAAGCATAGATCAACAAGTAATGACACAATAGTTCACTTTAAATACAATATAAACTAACTCACTCAAACTTACATCCATATGGGTAATAACACACTCTATTTTTTACTTAGAAAAGGAAAAACAATCTTCCCTCTAATTTAATAATTCTGGAGAATACTTCCTGTGAAAAGGCAACTTAACTAAAAGAAAACGTATGGAAGGTGAACAACAGGAGGCGCCCCAGCAAGAAACAAACCACAGGGCAGCCTCTTGAACACAACACACCCACAGACACAAAGAAAGAGCCTCCCTCACCTTCCTCTTGAAGGAAGCCTGCCCAGACATTCTCTGTTAAACTGTCATACACTCCTTGACTTCTCAATTTTCAGAGACTTACTCGTGACTAACCATATATACACACAAGGAAATGCACATACTATGTTTAATGTAAACACATTCCCTACCTAACACTCTTGAAATGCTTGCACTTGTGCACAATATGTACAATAGTGAAAGAGTCAAGTGCATTTTTTCTCATGTGTCCTGACTAGGCTCTAAACACTAAACTCATTATTGAAGACAATGTGCAAGCCCCTAGCAGCTAAGTGAAAAGGTTAATCCTGGATAATCTTAGGAGGCAGATAGAGACACAGGAAAAAGATTCACAGATGAAAGGGATAGGATGGGTGAGGTTGAAAGGCTCCTATGCAGAGCAGTCTTAGGCCGTACCTGTGGAACCAGACTAGGTCCTAATCTTCTCACCCAGCCATGGGAATTTCTGACTCAACCAACCCACCTAATGGTAGCAGAAGCAAATCTTGTACAGCTGTCTCTCATGCTATATTTGCTTTACTTCTCTGGTAGAAGCAGCAGTAATAAAAAAAGGGATTTCACCTATTACTTCTCTTTTTATAGATGTTTTTAAATGGACAGGGTCTCAATATGCAGTATAAACTGAGCTCCAAAATGCAACCTTGCTGTCTCAGCCTCCCCAGGAAATATGTATATCTACATGTGTCAATACCTTTACACATTATTTTCTCTTATCTAAGATCAATAAACCTCATATCTGATGATTTCTGCACAAAGAGTCATACATTTATAAAAGTGTTATGAAGGAGATGAAACACACAGAGGCCACTGATAGTCATCACACAACATCAGAAAGAGTATACACAGAGATAACAGCAGAAGGTAGAAAGGCAACTGCCTGGCTAAAAAACAAACTGTGATTTCTCTAATCCTATGTCTTCACTTTCAAAATGAGATTCACCTCTCTGCCTATAAAGCACACAGTAACAAGGATCAGAGATAAATTTTAAAGAATTTTAAAAAAATTAAAATTAAAAAAAATTAAAAGAAGCTGTATGAAATATTAAAGAATAAAATTGAAATCATCATTGTTGATAAATTTTATGTGAAGAATGGCCAAATAGCAATCATGAAGTCCAAAGTTATTTAGTTGAAAGTTAAAAGTTGATCAGGTAATCCAAAACTCAATATGGTTAAGAGCAGTCCTAGAAAATGTTCTTAAGCAAGTATATTCTCAGAGACAAGAGCCAGGAGTGTGGGGGCTCATGAAAGGTGATAAAAGAAACCATTCATGGCTGTGGTGCTTGCTCATGTGTGTCATTCTGACCTCGAGAGGCTAAAGATTAGATGAGAGGCATAACAAGACTATTCCTTCCATGGCTTGTCTGAAGAACATTAATAGTTCCACAACAAACAGCTCTGAGTACTGAAATACAACATAAAATATGTCTCCTAATAGCTATATGCTCCCTTCAAGTAAGGGGCTGAACTCCCCTCCCCCAACAATGAGTCTTGGTTATTTATGACTCTCCTGTTCCCATAGTTTATTTCTGCAAGTTTTGAGTAACATGAAGGAATTGAGCACTGCCCCATGCTTTGTACTCAAGACAAGAGTCATGGCTGTATCCACAGTACTATAAGACACGTCTAAGTAAGCTGGTCTCCAGTCACTCTGCACCATTTCGGTTATCAGTCCCACTGTCACAATACACAGGGCTTGTGTTCGTGTATCCATTAGTTACTTAGTGGGGTCCTAAAGTGCAAAAATGAAAATGGTTGCCATTTGGGTATGCCAGAAACAAAATGAAGCCATAAAGGGCAAGCTTTAAGGAAAAGGTGAAAGGTTTGGATTTATTGAGCATAGTAAGAACGAGTCATCAGCCTGTGAAGCTGAAAAAGGGAAACGTCACTGTAGTTCTAAAATCACACTTCAAAATGTAAAAGCTGCGGTCACTGGGGAGGGGCTGGGTTAAGGCAGAAAAGACACTAAATCTGTACCTGATAGCAACTCTTGTGTAAACGCACAAGGCTCACAAGATCAATTTGTTGAACAAACTTTCTACTTTAGTCTTATGTTTCAATGAGACTGCTCCAAGTTGGAATATCATACAACAGACAGCATGTTAACATTTGGGAAGTGAAGTGTGGCCAATCTGAGATGATCTGAAGTTTTAGACTAAATTAGCTGCAATAAGGAAAATAGGTCCAAGTACCATGCATCTCCACACGCTTCTACAGTATCCTTAGGAGGAATGCTCTCCTCATACAACCGTTTGAAGGTTGCCAGGTCCATTCATTATATGTGACATTCAAAGCAAGACATTATCCTAACAGGTGCAGAGGTGACGCAAGGACATCTGAAAGAGCTGGGCCCTTATGAAATCCATCCTTCATGTTCGAAGAGCTTTGCTATGCATGCACTCAGTTGGTTCTCTTATTACTAGACTCTGGGTAAACAAAAGGGACAGCTTTCCTGTTTCCTAGAGGTGCGCGCTCTGGACAAATAAAGCTTGCAAACTTATAGCACGCAGGCGCGCATGCACACATGCACACATGCACACACACACACACACACACACACACACACACTCAGGATCAAACCATTTTTCTGAGTCTACATTCAATTTTCTCCCAGGGGGCCCAATATGCCTCACAGAGGAGCCAGGTCCCAAGACCTTTCCGAGTGGGTAGCAGATGTCACCGTTGTGCCCCAAGCTGAGACGTGATACATGTTTATTAGATGTAAAGAACTTAATAAGAGTTCTACTTATTAGGACTTCAAAATATTAACCTATGCGTCTACTAAATATATTGAATTTTTAAAGACTAAAAATAAAAACAAATTTTCTTTACTTTTGAGTCTGTTTCATGTTTGTCTGGTATGACAAACTCAAACCACTATTATGGAACAAAATACTCAACAATTATTCTTATAGAAATATATATATATATACATATATGTATATATATACACACACATGTATAAGTATATATGTGAATATATATTTCAAAAAATATAAAACTAGCACTAAAATATTCTGGCAGGTAGGAGAACTGTAGTTAATGGAGCATAAAATGCAGAGTCAGAGATTTTCCTAAAAGTCAGGCTCTTACTTCATCCTAGTAGGCAGCACGCTTAACTTCTGTAACTTCTGAATTTCTATTATAAAATGGGAAGCTAACCACCACTGTAAAAATTTCTCAGAAAACTGAATGAGGTAAAATGTACGATAACTTTTCCAAATAGTAAGTGCACAAAATCTTCTGACGAGCAGTCTCCTTTGAAAGGTAACAAGGACTTGTGCTGACTACAGCTGTACACCCTGATTAAGCCCTTTTCACTCAAGGCCATCTGATTTCCCCAAAACTTCAGTACAAACACACACTTTTATAAAGGGCCAAGATTCCTAGAAAATATTGTTCCTTGCTTAAAAAAGAAAACAAAAAGTTCTTCTGAGCAACTGAGCAAATCCTGATGCTCATATAGACTGATGTGATAAATGGGACAGGAGTTTAGCACTCAGAGACTTACCTGCAACCCTCAGCAACTCAGCAAGACCTAGCAGCTTGGCTGACTGTTTGTAGCATGTGGGGGACTGCAAAACACACTCCTTGATGAGGCTGATCCGATCAGAACACAGGCGCACTAAAAACAGACAAGGAAGAACTTCATGAACACACAAAGCGGTGCCACAAATGTTTAAGCATAAGGAAACCAAAAAATAATTACTGATCTCAGAGTGGCTGCAGTGACATACCCCTGTAATTCAACAGTGCTGAGGCTAAGGCAGGATGATCAAATATACTTTAGTGTGTATGCGTACACACACACGGAGAGAGAGAGAGAGAGAGAGAGAGAGAGAGAGAGAGAGACAGGGGTCACACACAAGTTGCTCTGATTGCCTGGTTGTGCAGAAATCCTTCTGCCTGCCTCCCGAGTAACGGGTTTTGGGTTTACAGGCAAGGACAACTAAGTTTGGCTAAGGAAACCTCACCCCAGGATGGAGGATACCAAGTTCCACATCTCCTATGGCTAAACCCAGTCCTCTCACTTAAACTAGCACTCAGGAAAATGAAATGCCTAATCAACAAATTCACATCAAAGAGCAAAGAATATTTAAAGGGAAAATGTCAAAGGACATCAAGAGAGCTCCAAGGGTAAGTAGTTCTTACTCAGAGTAGCAATGGCAAAGAAGATGGTACTGCCTAGGCAGCTGACTTGCAGTAACCATGACAACTGCATCAGCAGCTAACATAAAGTGGAGATGAATTGTGTCTCCAGAACTGACTTATGTATAGCAACCATACAACTCCCACCCTAATAAACAGGTTATTTTAACAAAGGGAAGAAACTGGGGTACAGAGAGCTTAAGATACTTTAACAAAGACCACCAAAAAGAAGTGGGTCCTGAATTCAACCCAAGTCTCTAAATTTTGCCTCTGGCTTTCATCCTTATTCCAAAATCCCTAGTAAATCCTTATATAGCCTGCTCTTTGGAAATATCTCATATGTAGTTGGCTGAGAGGGACATAAACCTTAGGGAAATGAAGATATTGTGGTTTTTCATTGGAATTAATCTGTTACGTTCTACATTTTTATTGCAATTGAATTTGGAACTTACAGAAAGGTTGCAAGTTGCAAAAATATCTACATTGTAATACTGTATTAATTGGATTCACCAGCTCATAATTCCTTCTAATCTTATACATATATACACAATCATACACGCATACACTCACTCCTGTCTTCCTCTATATGCATATTCGCATACAGAGACAAATAGTTTTGTTAACAATTTGAGGAAAAATTGCAAAGCACATGTCCTTTATACCTCAGTGTTCCAGTATGCACATCCTGAAGCGCAGGATGTTTGCAGATGAACAGGTGTATCCACCCCAGTTTTACAGCCCAAATGTCCACCTTGCTAACCTTGCTAACCTCATGCTATAACTTCTTTGGACAGTGAACGAGAGTGGAAATGCTATATGCCATGTGTGAGTAAAGGCCACATCACTGGATTTCCCGCAGATGTTCCCTTGCATGGGAACGCTGTCTCAAGGCATGCAGAGCTGGTCACAGTGGGCAGCTCCAGTCACGCAACCCAGCCTGTGAGCTGCTGGCAATTTCCATTTGCCATTATAACACAGTGCAGTCAAGGTTTTAAAGTCCTGTATCCAAGGTCTCTATAACTTGATTTTTAATGTGTGGGCTTTCTGCTCAGTATCTGCTGCCATTTGACATGTTTTCCTCCAGATCCAATAACACAATGACTATGAAACAGCTACTTTTCTACATTCTAATAGATGTCTAAAGCAAAGCCTGTTATGGACGTAATACTTCTACACACAAAAACAAGGCTGGGCCTTATATGCCATATGCCTTATGTGCTTCTAATGGAAGTTCTAGCTTTAGGGGGCTGACTTCCCTACTATTATCATCCTCCTCCTAACCACAACCAAGGTAGGAAACTATAGTACTAGCTCCTCATAACCCATTTTCCCATTCAATGAAACACTTGTTTTATCTATTCATCCTGAGCAATGGTTACTAATACTAGATAAATATATTAAATTGGACAGCAAGAGTCTAAGTGATTGCAATTAGCACATACAAGTCAACTCTTTTTATCTCCTCTCTGAACTTCTGGTACAACAACAGTTCCTTTTACTGACCATCTTAAGGTAACTAAACCCCAGCATTACAGTAGAGACTCCTTCACTCAGAAACTTCCCGGAAGGTGCAGCCTTTGCAGACTTGGTTGTGTATCGTCAAAGTCACATCTAACTGACCACCACAAGAGTTCAGAACTCACTTAGCATTCTAAAGGATCACAGCATGCAGAAGAGTTTTTATACATCACTCAGCTCAAGTTATTTAAGTAGCAAAAATACATACACAGATGAATGTGCACACACACACACACTTACACACAAATATACCAATGCTGTAATATTTATCCTAATGAAAGATAAAGAAAAGAATGACTATGTTTTAGAATCTTCCTTTGTTGAAATTAACAAATATATTATGAGGGTAAAATAGTTAATAATTAAACATTTTAGAATGAGCTGAAATGATTTTTAGCAACTTTAATTAATTTAAATAATTCATAATATTTAAAAAGTTTTGAGTTCAAAAGTTGTATTAAGGGTGCATCCGAATAGACTGTCTATGACCTAACAATCTAATCATCGCCTTCTATATATAATATATTCAGGGTGCTACTTACACTTGCATAATAATTAGGTCCAGCAATGATACTCAGACTATAATAATAGTCTGTATCTTCCAGCACAGAAGCTTTACATGATAAGCAAAACTTTGAGTAAAACGACAATGAAAATCCATATAAAATTTAACTGTGGCACTGCAACTGGCTCTCCTCAGTCCCAGTTATTGCTGACACTGCAGGGGACAAAGGAACGCAGCCACTAGCACCTGGAGGAACTGAGGCTTGTGATCCTATGTTACTCTTTTAAATGAGAGAGGACAACTATGGTGGAAACTTACAAAAAAATAAAAAAAGACGAAATGAACTGCTGTGGGATAATGCTCATGTACACTGTAAAGATGTGTCACTAATATTAGTTTAATACAAGAGTAGCCAGGCAGGAAGTAGAATCAGAAAAACCAAACTAAGAGAATTCTGGGAAGAGGAAAGAAAGTCAGTCCACCCAGATGCAGAGGAAACAAAATGAGAATGCCTTACTGACAAAAGATACCAAGCCATGTGGCTAAACATAGACAAAAATAATGGGTCATAAGAGTTAGTTAGCAATAAGCCTGAGCAATAGGCCAACCAGTTTATAATATAAGCCTCTGCGTGTTTCTTTGGGATTGAATGCCTGTGGGACTGGGTAGAAGACAGCAACTTTGTGCTACAATGAACTGTTATATTTCCCCATCACTAGTTCCAGTCAGTTCTAGAGTTAGGAATGGTAGACTACAGCAGTCAGCCAAGTACACTTCTCCCTAGGCAACCACCTTTATATTCAGGGGCATAGAGTTTTGGATTTGGAGAATCTATGGTCAGCTATGATCAGCTATGGCCAGGAATGTTGCAACGCACCATCCTTACACTTTAGGACAAGCACTTAGGACAAGTTGTGTGACATCTGTCCAGACAACTCCAACATACTTGTTAAACTTAGACAAAAGAACCTGAGCAAAATGAAAATATCATTGGCAATTAAGTTCTAAGAAAGAATTGTCTCCCATTACTTTTAAATCAAGATTGGGAGGTGGTTACCTAGTTAATAATCTATGAAAGTAAATACAGAAATAAGCTATATGCCAAAACTGAAGTAAATCTACAACTCTCATTCATAAAAATAAGAAGTATCTATGTTTGCTTTGATCCAATGGCCTCATTGTTCAGTTGCTCTGTTACTACTATTACATCTTTATAGGTTATAAACAAGATTTTTTTTAATTCACTGCAAAATGTTTTAACTTGAGACTTCATTGCAAAAATTAAAAAGGAAAGATAATTAATACTGTATATTAATAATGTATTCAGATTATCAAAGTTACTTTCATTGAAAAATAAAAAGGAACATTACTTAATTGGTGCAAAATAAATTAGCAATGCAATACCAAGCAAAAGACGCACCTTGCAAAGGCAGGATCTTTACCCCAAATTCTTCAAGATACCCCAGAGCTTCGATGAGGTCTAGTTCCTCTTGAATGGCAGCCGGCCTGTCTGTTATGAGCTGCAAGCAGCACCTAAAACAAATCACATAGATTTTGAAAAGCAGCGGCATAAATTCACCCAGTTACTTTTCTATATTGAGCAAGAAGTGCTCCAACACATATTTCTCTAATAGCTGCCAGACTGCTAAAAGGTTGCCCATTCTTTCCACATTGATTCAGTATAGGACCTGAAAGTTCTAGATGGAACAATAAGACAACAGAAGGAGATCAAGGAGATACAAACTGCAAAGAAAGAAATCAAAGAAATTTTTTTAAAAAATTAAAAATCATAATTAGCAGATGATATGATCGTATAAATAAGTGACCCCAAAAAATTCTACCGGGGAACTCCTAAAGCTGATAAACACCTTCAGTGATGTGGCTAGACACAAAATTAACTCCCACACACAAAAAAATCAGTAGCCCTCCTAAACACAAACAACAAACATGCTGAAAAAGAAATTGGGGAAACAATAGCCACAAATACATAAAATATCTTGGAGTAACTCTAACCAAGCAAGTGAAAGACTTGCTCCAAAACTGTATGCCTTTTTCTTTTCTTTCTTTTTTTTTTTTTTGGCTTTTCAACATAGAGTTTCTCTGTATAACAGTCCTGGCTGTACTGGAATTAGGTCTGTAGACCAGGCTGGTCTCAAATTCACAGAGATCTGCCTGCCTCTGCCTCCCAAGTGCTGGGAGTAAAGGCATGCGCTACCACCATTCGGCCAGCTTCCTTCCTTTTAAGAAAGAAATTGAAGACGTTATCAAACAATGGAAAGATCCCCCACACTCATGGACTGGTAGGATTGCGACAGTAGAAATGGCCATCCTACCTAAAGCAATCTAAAGATTCAATGTAATCCCCAAAACAATTCCATAAAAATTCCAATGGAGTTCTTTATAGACCTTGAAAGAATGATATTCAACTTTATATGGGAAAACGAAGAATCCAGAATAGCTAAAACAGTCATATACAATGAAAGAACTTCTAACAGAACAGAAGAATCAGTTGGTAATACAGCACTGACGAAAGAGAGAAAGTGATTAGAAATCAACAGGTGACTGACACTTGCTTTCTTCGCTTCAAGACAGCACCTTTCTGTGTGGAGCTGGATGACCTGACCTTCTCACTTAATATCTGGTCAAATAGAATACTTCCAACATTTTTCTTTTTTAATTCATAAAATAGTTCACTTTTAAGAAGTTTTCTCTAATGAATAAACTTATTTTGGAAAGGTACCTGTGTAAGACCATTTAGCCGTCAAGGGCTATTATACGCTGACAGCGACAGCACAATTGAAGGAACTGAGGCACCAGGAGGGCACTGCAGTCAGTCAATGGCAAGTATGTTAGGCTGCATTTTCTCAACTGAAGTTCCCTTTGCTCCAGTGACTCTAGCTTCAGGCAAACTGACATAAAACTTCCAGCACACATATCTTTTGCTTCCTCAAGGAATAATAAATTCCTAATAAATAGGAATGGAAGAGATATTTCCTGTAGTCCATACCACTGTAAACACAGATGCCTTAGGGCTCACAGGCCACAAGTAGTCCAGCATATCATACAATGGGATAAAAATCAAAGTGTGGGATAAGAAGGGATACAGTGAAGGCACAGTGCAGCAAGAGGATTTTATAATCACCCAGAAACACCTGCCTAGCAGCTTTAGGTCAAACACAAGTTGGAATTTCAAAGGCTATTCTATTTGATATTTCCAGCATTTGAAATAAAAATAGGATCCCTAGAGAGAAAGAAAAAGGCTTACTAACTACTTTAAAGGACTCTGTCAAGTTCAGTAACAGTTTGAAGAAGGAGAGGGGGAGCATGATTCTGACATAAGTTACCACTAGGGAATAGGGTTGTTTTTCACCTTTGCTAGAGGTGAAGCAACTACCAGTCATTTAAGGGAAAAATGAGTCCAGACAGCTATCGCAGTTAAGACCAGGTTCAATGAGTTTGAGGATAAATGGAAAGCATCAAAGTATATGAGAATTTTATGACAATTAGTATTTCAAAGAATGCCATAAAAAAAAAACAAGGCTGGTGAGATGGCCCTGAAATTAGGAGCCCTTGCTGATCTTGAGGACAATTGAAGCTCACTTCCCAGTACGCAGGCAGCTCACAACTGTTCAAAACTCCAGACCTAAGGGATCTGACAACAACTTCTGGCCCCCACATGCATCCACACACATATGCTCATACATAAAGTCTTTAAAAAGGAGAAAGCATGAGAAATTACACCTAGAAAACAGGGCAATGAAGTCAAACTAAGAAAGACAAGCCCAAATATCCTCGTGTTATAGAAAGGGTTCTGTATGGAGTGTTCATGTGTGCACATTGATGCACAGAAGTACATCAGCTGGTGTCTCAGCTGTTCGCTACCTCAGAAACCTTAAGACAGGTTTTCTCATTGGTTCAGAAACTAACTAATAGAGCTAGACGGCCGACCAGCCAACTCTAGAGGTCTGCCTGTGTCCAGTCACATACTCAACCCCGCATGAGGTATACACGTCACTGCACACTACTTTTATATGTGTACTAGGGATCCCATACTCCCCAATACCTTTTATGAAAAAAAAGTCCCCAAGAATCAACAACAAAAAGATGAACACCACCACCAACAACAAATGATTAAATTTAGGGCTAGTAACAGGTTTCAAAACAAGTTCAAGTGGAAGTGCATACTATGCTTAGAGAACGGGTACTTCAGCATATAATGTGCAATGGAAAATAAATGGGAACCACTTGGCAACACAAAGGAAGTTTCATAAGTGTTCATCTGGTGCCTACCAACTACTCTACGCTGTTCACATAACAGCAACAGTTCTGACCACTTAGAAACCACTTAAGATCACAATAGTGAAAAGGAGGGGGCTGGGGGATGGCTCACTGGGTGAGAGTGCATGCAGCACAGGCATGAGAATTTGATTCCCAGCACACACGTGAAAAGCTATGTATTACTACATGACACAATGTCCCCAGTATTGAAGGAGGAAGGCACTAGACGACTTCAGCATTAACTTCACTGGGGTCTGCTGGCTGTTGTCTGGATTGCCAAAAACTGATGAGCTCTAAGGTCAGGAAAAGATGCTCCCTTGAGGGATCATGGTGGAGATCGATAGAGAAGAACAGCATCTTTTGGCCGCATGTGCACATAGGCACCGCACCTTCACAAGCACACACACGCAGTCACAACAGCTCTCTCAAGTCTGCTTTCAAAAGAAGCCAATGTCAGAAGACTGTGGGCTGGCTGGGCCTGGGCTGACATACAGGCATCTGGATCCAGAAGACATCTTAACTTCAGCTTTACTGTCACTCCAACAATGAAAAGAGGAGAGCTACAACCAGCTAAATTCAGGAACAAGTGTAGTGAAATCATTTAACACAATGCTGTAAAGTGCATGGCAATGCTTCAGTTCACATACTAGCATAATAAAACATAAAAAAGTCATAACAAGAAACGTACAATGTCTCCATTTTATAAAATTGTATGTGTACTTGCAAAGTAAGTAATATTCAAATGAGCAAAATAAGAAATGGACAATTAACCATTTAAAAAAAAGTCAAGAACTTCTTACAGAATATTAGCTAGTTAGTTTGAATCGGGACATAGAACTGGAAGATTGAGTCACCAGATGCTGAGAGGTTCTTAGCCTTCTTCAGATCAAGAAACTAAACTTCAGATGATACAGCAAATGCTCAAGTCAGAAATATTGCCAACTGCCCTCACAAAAGAAAGCAAGTTTCATAATGTGTTTCTAGAACGGGAGAGAGAAGAGCTCAGTATGGTCTAAAAGTTAGAACTCCAAGAAAACAGCAGAATGGGACTTCCACGGTGTGCCCTAAAAGATGTTGACGAGAGGTAGACTGATGGTCAGATGGCAGAGGAGTGCCAGGAGAAACATAACTAAGCCACTGTTTATGCAGAGTGAAACATGCAGTTATTGCCTTGGTTTGGACATGAGATTGTGCGTGTCTGTCCCTCTAGGGTTTATGACTTGGCGGCTTGTTCCCCAGGAAAGCACTATCTAAACCAGCAGTTCTCAACTTGTGGGAGTCAAAGGATAATTTCATGTTGAAGGGTCAGATACCTTACATGTCAGATATACATTACAATTCATAACAGTAAAAAATTATAGTTATGAAGTAGCAATAAAAATAGTTTTATGGTTGGGAGTCACCACAACATGATGAACTGTATTAAAGGCTCACTGTATTAGGAAGGGTGAGAAACACTGATCTAAACAGAACATGACCATTAAAAGCCAGAGCCTCGGAGTCTTAAAAAAGGATACTTTATGCTGGCTTCCTGTCTTACTATAGAGTACCTTCCTCCACCATGACCTCCTATCTCAACTTCTTATACAGTTTGAGAGTAAAAGCTCAGGATTTTTCATAACAATAGAATAGGGGACTAATACAAAAGGCTTTCCTGAAGCATTTAAGGTTCAGAGGTAACATAAATTTGGGGGTAAGTTTTACTGAATTCTGAGTTTTACAAAAAACTACTTTATAAATATTAATTTCAATTCATAAAATCTTCCCTCAAGATGGATAAGACTCTTTAAGACTATTAAATTCAGAAGTCAAGTATACCTGTTTCTCATGTCAACTAATAGGAAAGGACTAAATGATAGGCCAAGGAAGGAACTGAATTTAAAATCTAGAAATTTCTACCCAGAGATGACGTTGGAGCAGATGCTATGCAAAAGAGATAAACATTACCTACAAAGCTCAAATATCAGAGGAACAGCATACCATACAATGGGATAAAAATCAAAAGTGTGGGATAGGAAGGGATACAGTGAAGGCACAGTGCAGCAAGAGGATTTTATAATCACCCAGAAACACCTATAAACAGAGGTTTATAGATAATGAATAAAATGACTCAGTCAAAAGAATGTTGATGGAGGATGAAGAAGAATTCAGGCATTTCATAAGGCCGCGTTCCTATAGTAAAGCAGTACACAATAGTAACCCTTGCAGTGTACATAACCTGCCTCTGAGATGACCTGCATTTGACGTGCACACAGTGCTCCCAGAACACGGACTTCCTACCTGGCCAAGTCCATGCAGCTGTCAGTGAGGTTGGTGGAAGAGTTGAAGTATTCTCTGCTGGCAGCCAACACCAAGTCAATACTCCTCCCGTACTCGACCCTGAACTGGGGCCGTCCCTTATGGGCCGCACCGGCTGGAAGATCAGCGGAAGAAGCACTGCAGTGCATCATCTGCCCGGCGAGGTGGATATTCTCCAGGCGATTGGAGCACAGAAGGCTTTCGGTAAATATCTGGGAAAAAGAAAACTCCACAGTTATTGATAAAGAAGGGAGGCTCAGCTAGCGGAATGAAGGCTCTGATATCTAAAGGATTCCAAATCAAAACTGTATCTATCCTATAATTAACTGGGGTTTGTATGACATAGTGTATGTAGTAAGAAAATGTGTAGTAAGTGTATGTATTAAGCACACACTGCCTACATTAAAGAGCCACCTTATTGTTCTATGAATTCCAAATCAGTAAAAAAAAAAAAAAAAGAAAAATAGCTTTCAGAATAAATTTCAGAGAACGAAACAGGTAAATCATGCCATCTAAGGCATTACAATAAAGACTTAAGTATGTAAAGTTTATTCATTAGAAAATGGAATTGAAGCAGGGTATGATGGCACACAGCCATAATCCCAGCACTTGAAAGATTCAGGGAAGATAACTGAGCCCTAGGCCATCCTAGATTATATAGATTGCCTATAAAAAAAAAGTAAATAGGCAATCAATAAAACCCACTGGTCAACTACTACAGGCAGTGCGCTACTCAAACTGGACTCATTCTGCCGACTGTAACAGAGTGTGAATCTGACACACATAATATGTCATTTCTGATAACACAGGCGTTCACATTCTCTGTCGCTGTGCAGCAGGATTAAACCAACGCCTGTGCGTGATAGGCAAGTACTGACCCACTAAGCTGCACCCCAACCTCATCTGAACTCACCCTTATGAATGAGTTAGACTGTAAATGTAAACTTACACATAAATATTAAAATGATAGCATGGAGCAAGGAGATTTTTTTCTAACTTGGATATTAAAATGTATTTCAATAAAATAAGAAACACTGACAGGAGGAATCTTACAGAGAATTTATTATACTAATGGCACTGAATATATTAAAAGGAGTTGAGATTACTTATGCCAGAAAAGTAATAAACAATGTAACTCCCAAGCCTATTATTGACAATGTGATATCCTTTCCCTGCCATTCCTGGGTGGATAAGGACAGTGAAGAAACTGACCAGATAAGAAAACCTAATGGGGAACAGGGGTTCCCTCCAGCTTGCCCTATATTACCTAATCATTGTTCTTAGACGAGCCTTTATTTTGATGTCTGGGGCAGAAAACTCACTTAACATAATAAAAGTAGAAGTCTGGTGAGAGCACATTTGACTTGGTGGCCCTCCTCACCAGTTTCTGGCAGGTGAAACCGAGCGAGCACAAGCCAAATGAACTTCCAAAGGTTTGTTCATGACAGTCATAGAGCAGTGGTCTCAATCTGTGGGTTGTGACGCTTTGGAAGTCTAATGACCCTTTCACAGGGGTCACTAAAGAACATTAGAAAATACAGATATTTGTACTACAATTCATAACAGTAGCAAAATTACAGTTATGAAGTAGCAACAAAAATAACTTTATGGTTGGAGGTCTCCACAATGTGAGGCACTCTTGCAAAAGGTCACAGAGATAGGAATATTGGAAGGCACTTTACTCAGCCTACAATGACAATCTGGACGTCATTCTAGAGGCAGAATGTCAGCCTTTGTCTACCATGGTCAAAGTTAAGCCACTGGGCTCTCAAATTATTTTCCAAGGACAACAAAACTTAACAGCCAAATTTAGCAAATAAAGAATTTGTCAAAAGGTGTGAATTAAAATGTTAGCTTTGAAAAGTCTATATTACTGTCTTCTAGAGCTTTTTAAAAATTTATAAATGCTTTCTAATGTTCTTTCTGCAGAAAGATATTCAATCAAATATGTGATAGTAAAATGCCTTACCTAGGACCACAAGGCCAAAGCCAAAAGAACCCATCTTATCTGTAAACGGCTCCATTTTAAAGGAAAGCTACAGTGGAGGCAAGTTCTATGAGATCATAGCAAGCATAGTCAGCCTAGTCATGACAATTTACCAGGAGTTTTCAAAGTAAGAAAAAAGACTATATTCGAGGTAGAGGGAACATTATACACACAGACACAGGAAGGGTAGATGTACATCCTACTTGAGGGAGTTCTTTCAATATACTGTAAAGCAGTGCAGAGAGGAACCAAGGAAAGAGTGGCCTAGGAAGCTTGGGCCACTGTGGCTTTTCAAGCTACAAGTATAGGTACCTATAGAGTGATTTAGAACAAGCAACAGATTGTATGAAGGAGACCATCAGGTCTGTAAAACAAATGTAAAGCAAAAGAAGCTATGAGCATAGGAAAAGAAGTAGAAGTCTGTCATATTATTTTAAGATGTGTTACATTTTTTATGCTATGGAACACTTAATGATTCAAAGATATGTTGCATTCTTTTACATTGCATTTGTTTACCTCTCTGAAGCTGTGTTACACTGCCTGTCTAAAACATCTGACGGTCTAATAAAGAGCTGAATGGCCAATAGCAAGGCAGGAGAAAGGATAACCAGGGTTGGTAAGCAGAGAGAATAAACAGGAGATAAACAAAGTCTGAGAGAAGAGAAGGAAGGACCAAGGGAACAAGAGAAAGGTGACTCCAGGGGCCAGCCACCTAGCCACCCAGCCACCAAACCAGTCATGGAGTAAGAGTTAAAGTAAGATACACAGAAGTAAGGAAAGGAAGAAGCACAGAGGTAAAAGGTAGCTGTGATAAGATCAGAAAAGCTGGCTAGAAACAAGCCAAGCTAAGGCCAAGCATTCATAAGAAATAATAAACCTCTGTTTGTAATTTATTCGGGAGCTGGGTGGTAGGCCCCCAAAAGAGGTAAAGAGCTAAGAATACAATAGAAGTCTGCCATAATTTAGCAGAGCTAAGGAATGCCGGACAGATTTAGACTCATCTAAGGATACATTAAACACAGTGACTTTTTTTGTTTGGAATTTTATCTTGGGGTGGGGGGAGCATGTGGGGGGGAGAAGAAAGGGAAGGAGGGAAGGAGAGAGCTAGGAACGGAACAAAGACCTTGCACAAGCTAGCATGCACCCTACCAGCAAACCACTTTCCCTATCATCAAGTTTTAGTGACCACCAAAGCCTGTAGGGAGAAATTTCTGTGATATTCAGGGTTTCAAAAGACTAATCTGCTAAATAGATGGCATTGCAATAAACAAGGGGAAGGCAGAAGGGGGATATGATAAGGCTTCACTCTATAGCACTAGTTGATCAATCATCAATCACATTATATACAGTGCCTCTTGCAGTCTCTCCCTGTGGCAAACACAATCAAAATTTCTAAATAAAAAAACAGTTACAGCAGCATTACCTCATAGCAGGCACTGGCATCGAGGCATGTGTACACATGCTGCTGCATGGTCAGCATGTCCTGCAGCAGCACTCTCCACTGAGACTCACCAACAGGAGGCTGCCTGGGGAAGAAAGAAAGGACACGTGAAACCAGACTCCAAAGGCCCAGGTACTACTAGTCCAGGCACACCAACGCTCCAACAAACAATAGGGCTAAATTCATTTGAATTTATAGGAAAAGGTAAACAGAGTTCGAATATGGAGAGAAATTCCACAGCAAAATAAAGCAGAAAAACCAGAGACAAGGACGAGTTTCAAATCCAGCCTCATCAAATGGTGCTAATATGGCTGGATGTTGACATGTAGAGAATGCAAATAGGTCCTTATCTATCCCATGCATGAAACTCAAGTCCAAATGGATCAAAGACCTCAATATAAATCCAGCCACACTGAACCTCAGTGAAGAGAAAGTGAGAAGTAGCCTTGAACACATGGGTACAGGACACCCCTTCCTTAATATAACACCAGTAGCACAGACACTGAGAGCAACAATTAATAAATGGGACCTTCTAAAACTGAGATGCTTCTGTAAGGCAAAGGGCACAGTCAATAAGACAGAATGGAAAAAGATCTTCACTCACCCTACTGATTTCTAAAATATATAAAGAATTCAAGAAACTAGACATCAAAAGACCAAATAATCCAATCGAAAAATGGGGTAAAGATCTAAACATAGAATTCCCAACAGAAGAATTACAAATGATCAAAAGACACTTAAGAAATTGCTCAACCTCCTTAGCCATCAGGGAAATAAAAATCAAAATGATTCTAAGACACCATTTTACACCTGTCAGAATGACTAAGATTAAAAAACATGGATGACAACTTATGCAGGAGAGGATGTGGGGTAAAGGGAACACTATCCATTGTTGATGGGAGTGCAAACTTGTATAGCCACTTTGGATTTTGGTGATTTTTCAGAAAATTGGGAATCGATCTACTGAAGATCCAGCAATACCATTCTTGGACATACACCCAAAAGATGCACACTCATACCACAAGGACATTTGCTCAACTGTGTTCACAGCGCCATTATTCATAATAGCCAGAACCTGGAAACAACCTAGATCCCCCTCAACTGAAGAATGGATAAAGAAAATGTGGTACATTTAAACAATGGCGTAGTACACAGCGATAAAAAAACAATGACATCTTGAAATTTCCATGCAAATGGATGGAACTAGAAAAACACATCCCGAGTGAGGTAACCGAGACCCAGAAAAGACAAACATGGTATGTACTCACTCAAAAGTGGATATTAGATGTAAAGCAAAGGATAACCAGTCTATAGTCCACGATTCCAGAGAAAACTAGGTAACAAGGAGAACATGGATCCCCTGGGAAGCAGAATTCAACAAGATCTGAAAAACTTGGGAATGTGGGTGAAAGAGGAGAGGGAAAAGGGGAGAGGAGAGGAGAACATGAGGGATCTGGATGGTTGATATGGGGGGAAGAACAGAGAGGGAGGGAGCCATTATGTGGTTAGCAAGAAACCTGGCACTAGGGAAACTGTCAGGAACCCACAAGAATGACCCCAGCTAAAACCCTAAGCAATAGAGAAGAGGGTGCACGAATTGGCCTTGCCCTGTAGTCAGATTGATGAATATCTTAATTGTCATCAAAGAAACTTCATCCAGCAACTGATGGAAGCAGATATAGAAATCCACAGCTAAGCACTGGACCAAGCTTCCAGAGACCAGTCCAAGATAAGAAGGAGTGATAACAGAGCAAAGGGGTCACACCCATAATGGGGATACCCAGAGAAACATTTGACCTGAGCTAGTGAGAGCTCACTGACTCTGGACTTACAGCAGGGGAACCAGCCTAGGACCAAACTAGGTCCACTGAATGTGGGTGACAGTGGTGTGGCTTGGGCAGTCTGTGAGGCTACTGTCAGTGGGACCAGGATATATCCCTAGTGCTTGAACTGGCGTTTTAGAACCCATTCTTTTTGGTGGGATACTTTGCTCAGCCTAGCTGGGGGAAGGGCCTCAGTCCTGCCTCAAAGTGATGTGTCAGACTTTGTTGACTCCACTGGGGAAGTCTTACCCTTTGTGAGGAGTGGACGGAGGGCTGAGGTGGGGAGAGTAGAAGGAGAGGAGGGAGTGGGAACTCGGAAAGGTATGTAAAATGAGAAAAGATTGTTTTAAAAAAATAAATTTAATTATTAAAAAAAGACATAGGAGGCAACCACAGACTGCTCTTAGCACAGGTCTTGGACACAAGAACCACCCACTGCTAGCATTATAGCTGAAGGCTTTGCTCTATATCAGTGACTTTCAACCTTCCTAATATTGTGACCCTTTAATACAGTTCCTCACATCATGGTGACCCCAACCATAAAACTATTTTTGTTGCTACTTCATAACTAGAAGTTCACTACTGTTATGAGTTGTAATATAAATATCTGAAATGTAATCTCCCCCCAAAGAAGGCATGACCCACAGGGTGAGAACCACTGCTTTAAATGGAGTACCAGGCAGCAGTTCACAAGCAATAAACAGAGACCTTCAGGAGTTACCTTCTTAGGTGACAGCCCAGGGACAAGCTGCCAGAACCTCAGAGTGGTTGCAGGTATTGCCAACTGCCTTAGGAATAAACTTCAAGCTCCAAAAAAAGACAGTCTCTTTTGCCACAATTCCTGAGACATAATTTTCAAGATCCCCTCAAAAGAGAGGTCAGTAACATGCTCACAAAAGACCAAAGCATTCAGCTCCTACCCAGACAGTGTCTGGTTATAACTATTCCCCACAGTTGAGGAGACTGCACTCATGCTCAGCCCTGGTCCCTTAGGCTTGACAGAATCTTAACTGACATTGCATAGCAGCTGCAGACAGTCAACACTTCCATTAGCCACATATTCATTAAGAAGAGGGCTGAGTGGGCAAACAATCTACCACAGGAGAGAAATGCCTTTACCCATCCCTAGGCCAATCTTAATACTTCTGTCTGTACCCTGCTATCTCCATACTCATCAGCTAATATTCACTGTTCTGGAATTACAAAGAACCAGGGAATAAGAGAATATCTGATTCAAACATCCCTTGCCGCAGTGTTCAGCAATAGAAAATAATAACTGTGCATCAACAATCCCTCCACAAATAATCTGCAAATAGATGATTAATAAACAAACAGGTCAGTGTGGGCCTTCCAATCATCCTGCACAGCCCTCATCTGCAGCCACACGCCTCCTGATTAGGGGAGCTAACAGCTGTTATGTTTCCACCCCATAAGAGTCTCTTCCTCCACAGAGGCCAAGAACAGTGGGGCTCACTGACCATCTCCTGACAGTCCACCTTTGCTGAACTGCCAACTAACACTCTAAAACCTCCAAAATGTTTTCCATCAATTTTACCAAGACAAATTCAACATAGATTTTGTTAGACTTTCTGACAGAGACTAAGAATGACCCCATTTGACTTCCATTTTCTGCCTCTTCTTGCATGATTTATGCACTTTATAGACCAAGTTTACTCTGGTCTATAACCAGTCAAATTCTACTTAGTATTCTTATCTCAGCAAAACAGTTGTGCTATGGGGTTCATCAAAGCCACGCAAAACCAAATGGACCTTCCTTCACTGTGATGAACACAGCCGGGTTGTGCCTGGTGAATGGCTGCCACACCCCATCCTCTCATTCTCAGCTATTCACTATCATCGCTACCTCATGCTTTTCTTCTTTTACTATCAGACAGTTCCCATGAGCTCCAATTTTCCGGATTCCAGGAAGGGTTTTTAACACACATCGGTATTCTCTTCCACCTTTTGGGGCCCTCCCAGCTTTGAGAGGTGCAAGCTTACACCTCTATTTTATTCTCCCCCTCCCTTTTTTCCCCAGTTTCCTTTTGAAGCAACAGGTTAAAGAAAGGACACTAGCTGTATGACCCATTGTAATTTCGCCTTTTTACATGCAAGTTCCTCAGGGTATCCATCCAGGCCTCAGTCCCACGTCTTATGCAAAACAGCCAACTTGTAATGACTTTAAGAGCACAGAAGGTGACATAGCATCCCACACCATATGAGAAGATTCATACCTGACGTTCCTGTAGACGATCCACCCTCAGACAGTGCAGCTGTCTATCACCCACAGCAAGAAAATGACTGCTCTTTCCACACTTATCTTTGGCTTCGTTGATTCCTGCAACCTACATAAGTGCTGTGGAAACTATCTCCATAGACATATACTTCCCTCCTTAAAGAGCTTCAACAACAAACCAGTTTCGCTTGGTGAACCCAAGAATTTACTGGGGTTACTTAGAGGAGCACAGACGACCCCAAAGCAAACATACACTGAAAAGTATCAATGTGATACTTTGGGGAAAGTATCAAGCTTTGCAAAATGCAAAATTGCAAAAATGAGAAGTAAGACTCTTCCATTAACCTTCCACAGTATAAATACTCTAGTGCCTCCCCAGACTAGGAGTGCACATGAAATCAGGGCAGAATGACAGACAGCTGATGCAAAGTGCAGAAAGAAACGTCCTCAGGTAATGACCAAATGACCCTCCTCTTCCCTCCTTCTAGGGGAGAACATCAACAGTCAACAAGCAAAGAATCACAGATGTTCCGAAGAAGATGGCTCTTATGCTCAGAGCAGAGCATCTACAACACGTACAGCAGCAATTTATCAACCCGAGCAAGGTCACACGGCAAGAAGGCTTTGCAATCCCATGACTACAACCACTTGAAGTCTGCTTTCAAAGTTGCAGGCTTTCCTGCAGCAGGGAAGGGGGTTTGCTGGCAGTTTCACCCACAGTCATAAATCTGTGTTACGAATGCACAATAGTGCTGGATTAAACAGTCCTGACTCAAAGCCCAACTCACAGAATCACCAAGAATGGGTGAGACTGAGTCTAGGCAGCTGCAGATACTGAAGAAGTCTGTGTGCTCCTAACACACGAATGAGCTGGATTTCTTGTATGGAGTGCAATGTTTTCATCTGGCTTCTAGGCTCCCTCCTCTGGGATTTTTAGGATTAAAGTACAATATATAAAAAGGTATCTAGGTTTCTGATCCAGTATTTGAGAAATGTGAATGAATGGATGGATCTTAGGTTTTAAAGACATTTTGTTTTAAGTTCTGAACATAATTGAGGTTATAAAACAGAAGGGAACGTTCTGTAGTGTCTTTCAGTTCATCTTACTTGAATGTATCTGAGCTTGGAATCACTATGTTTACCTCTAATTACGAAGTTCTAGACAATAACAGAACTCAATATTTGAAAAAGTAGATGTTTGTGTTTGTCAAGTACAAAACAGATGTTTCTTTTACATGAATCTTTTTCTCATCTCAATATATTGCCCTTTAAAATCATGACCACTACCAGATGCTATGGTATGTATCTGGCAGTCCAGCATTCAAGAGGTTGAGTCAGGGGGATCATAATTTCAAGGCAGTTTGACCTACAAAGCGAGATGCTATGTCAAAAACAACAATAACCATCATTCCTAATTGTTCTAAGCTTAAATGAAGAAGATAGATCCTAAGTGTATAATAATTAAACGTTAGCACATCTGCTTTTGAGACTGGCTATCACTATGTTGCACAGGCTGGCTCCACATGCTTGGTTTTGAGCATCTTTCTGCCCCAGGTTTCCAAGTAGCTGAGATAACAATGGTCCTGGTCACCAGGCCTAAAATGTCAACAAGCACACGCCTCACTATCAGTGCCATTTTCTACTTACTACCTGAAATAAACAATTCTTCTTGCTCCATGTGCAACAAGGCATGTGAAGACATAGTACTTCTCTGGCACTGGCTGGCACACACACACACACACACACACACACACACACACACACAGAAAACACACTGTTGCTTCTGCAAGTTTCCTATGACAACCTATAAAGTATATTCAGTATTTTCATCTTGCTGATTGAACTTTTTTGATGGGCTTCAAAGAATTGCAGGACTCCTTTAAGATTTGACTTGAATGCAGAGGAGTAACAAAATGTTTGAAGTCACTGTCCAAGTTATTAGCTCAACAAAGTCAGACCTTGGTCTTGTCAGGCTGAACACACATCTCACAGCCCAGCTGTTCCTCTGGAAGCCATCAACACGAGGGCAGATGGTATAAATGTTCCCTCACACATGGCTAACCATAAGTGGAGATTCTAATTAAAATAAATAACACATCATTTACAATGCCCTTTTTCAGAATGCATCCTGTAAATAAAAATCAAAAGTGAGATTTGAAGAAAGCAGAATTTAGCAACCCAACAAGATGTCTGAATACAAAGTATTAGTTACAAATCAGTAATGGAGATAGATTTTCCTCCAACCCAAGTATAAACAGTACCATATTCAAGATGGTAAAACCTGGACTCAGACGAGCGTGATGGGCTCTGCCATCATTTATGATGTCCAGAAGACTGTTTTAGAGGCACTGGAAGCTTGAGCACACTCACGTGTTGAGACTGATATCAAGCTGACAACTTTCAAAGTGAGACCATGTTCTCCAAAATATTCACAGTAAGCAGACTGCCGCACGTAGAAATTAACGCTGGGCACATGCGAAGCACATACACAGCTCAGAGGCTGGAGCAAGGCTTTCCAGCTGTGGAGGTGCAGATCCTAGCAAAAGCAGCATCGCCCGAGGTGCACTGAGCCCTTGTAAAGTTGTCATAAGACTACAACAATCACTCAGTCAGCGATTACCTGTGCCATAGTGTGTATCTCTAGCTTAAAAACTAGAAGAAAACCTAAGGCACAAATACATGTTTAATAAAGACAGCACAGTGCTGCAAGAGAGGGAGACAGTGATGACAGAAAGATGCAAGATGTGAGACGTTACCAGGACAGAGTCTGACTCTGCTCAGAGGAGCTGAAAACAAGCACTATCTTATCATTATTGGAATTTCATTTCTTCTTTTATCCGGCTCAACTGTATCTCTAACCTTTCACTATTTAATCCTGCTGCCAGCAAGCTTGTTCCCTGTTGACTACGATTTATTATTCCCTTCCAGACATCTTTACATTTTCACACCTTCCCCATGTGACAGATTCAGAAGGTAACGTCCTCATACACATGTGGGGACCACCCCAAAAGCTCTGACTGACTCAGAATCCCCTTGTTACACCAGCCTCTCCAGCTACTGCCTGACAACCAGTGAGAATTCACAGGTCCTTCCCACTGTGAACCCAGCAGAACTATTAGAATGGGCCAAATGCTTGCCTGCTGGTTTATGGGCCATTAGGATGCCAAACAGTTGGACAAACCTTTGAAAGTCTTTTGCTTTTGAAAATTTTTCTACAAGGTAAATTTTCTATTTTCTCCCTCATATTTAACTGGACAGTTTGGAGAGGTTAAGGAGATACAATATTTCTTGCTTTTATACAGGCTGTCAAAAAAATTGCCAAAATCTATAACAAAATATCCATTAAACAATGTGAATGAAAAATTCATTTATTCATGATTAAGAAATGTGAATATTAACAAAATAATCAAAAAATAATGTGAATAAAAATTTATAAATAAATGCATAATTAAGAAAAGTATGACTAAATATGAGGGAGATGCAATTGTTAACTAAGAAATTCAGTTTGCTAGCTCTCTTATAACTTTTGAATCTCCAAAAAGGAACAGCAAAACTCAAAGCTCCATCAGAATAAATGTACTTTAAATGATAACAACACAGAAAGAGCAAAAAAAAAAATCACAAAACACAAATACTTTACTTTAAAAATTGCTATCATGCTGGGTTGTGGTGGCACAGGCAGGTGAATCTCCATGAGTTCGAGGTCAACATAGTCTACAAAGCAAATTCCAGGACAGCCAATGCTATACAGAGAGAAACACTGATTAGGAAAAAAACTGTTATCATTACTATCTTTTATTCACCTATTCATTTGAAAATACGAGTATCAACAATTCATTAGAAACTTTGTTATGCAACAAGAATAAAAATTAAATTATATAGTCAACAATACATAAGTGAATTCAGCAAGATTGTAAGACTAAAGATCAATATATGAGAGAACAATTGATCAGTTCTGATGGTGAATACCTGTGATCTTAGTACTCAGAAGGTGGGACATAAGAATTAAAAGAATCATGAGACCAGTATGAGCTACACAGCGAGACTCCAACTCACAAGTGAACACACACACGTGTACACACATTTAAACACACACAAACACAGATTGCATATCTATATATTAAGAATGAACTATGTCAAATGAATTTAATACAAATTACCACCTAACATAGCTAGGAATCAATTTCACACAGTAATTACAAGACTTGCATACTCAAACTATAAAACAATAAACAGAACAGAAAGGCATCCATTCTGTGCCCATGGACTAAAAGCCTGAAAAGGGCTTAGCACAGCACCACTTCCCAGCTGGGGACAGACCTGACACCACTATCACCACCCCAAATGAAGGTGGGTGTGCTAGCACACACCTGTAAACTCAGGGGTCAGGAGGCTAACGCAGGAGAATATAGTGGGATTGAGCCCAGCCTGAGCTACACATTGAGGTCTGGGTTAGGTAGCAAGATTCTTTCTCGAAATAGAAAGAAAATCACAAGTAATATTTGAAAAGTTGATTCTAAACTTTATATTAGAAATGCAAAGACCCTATAACATATAAACAAAACAAATGTAAAAAAGGTAAAGCCGAAAGGCGAATATTACCTAATTTCAAAATTTATAATACATCTAAGATATCTAACACAGTGTGCTATTTGAAAATAAATAAATAGGTAGAAGAAACACAATAAAAATGTCAAAACCCAGCCTGACCTGTGTGGAAAACTGATTTTCAATAAGGTTACAAAGGCAATTCAGTAGAGAAAGGCTAGAGTTTTTTACAAATAGTGTGAGACTAGCCAGACAGTACGAAAATTTTGACCCATAGCTGGAAAAATAATCAAAAACTGTGAAAACAAATAATGAATTTAATTTGTGTGAATTCGAAAGTTGGGCTAAAACAGATAAAAATAAACCTCATGACAAATTCTTCCTGTAAAACTAATACAACCACAACCACAGAGCAGAGATTGGCTCTGAAGTTAGGTAAAGAAGAAAGACTATGGATGTTCAGATATCTAGGAGATCAGAAAAACGCGAGTTCAGTGCTCAGTCACAACCAGAACATTCCACCACTCCTTCTGAGGCTCGAAGAATATTCTAGATGAGAGAAGAGAAAGAATGTAAATGGGAAGAATAGAGGCAGCTGCAAAATGCTATCTTTGAAGCATGGCATGGCCACTGCAGTCAGTCTCAGCACTGTGGGCGCTTACACAAGACTGAGCATGACACATGAGCCCAGGAGGGGCTCTGGCTCCTGAGCCCCTGGTGAAGTGCTGGGTTCCGGAGAAGAGTCTACTGGTCCCTTCAGGTGTGTACCTAGAGCCAGTCCTGGGTTTAGAGATGAATAAGGGAGATGAAGCCGGCCAGGGATGAGAGGACAGATAACAGAGACTGTGGAATGCTAAGAGGATAGGGTGAGAGTATGCAGAATGCACTGTAGATGTGTATGACTTCATCAAATAATAATTCTCACCAATGAAAAACAGTTTTTAAAGCGTGCTCATCAGAAACTATAGGTAGGAAAATGGAAAGGGCAAGGTGCACATGGGAGACTCCCTGAATGCCTTAAAGGCAAAATGGGTCCCAAACAGTGAGGAAACTCCTTAGATTCAGTAAGAAGAAAGCAGCTGAGTGTTGGAGGATGGACAGAAAAGATACACAGACGAAAAAGACCAGAACTATGCTTCCAGCTGTCACCCAAAGAGATGCAAGCACACACCCACTTAGGAGAGAAACATACAGAAATGCACCTGAGTTGATGAGGGTACAAGCAACAAACCCAATCCCTAAAGTCTGGTTTCAAACTAAATGGAATGAATACTGAAAAGACTATTTAGCAGGGTTTTTGTTTTGTTTTGTTCCCAGAATATAATCCTGCAGTCTATCTTTATGTATTTATTCAAAAAATGCATATGGTCCTTTGAAAACATAAGTATCTATAAAAGCTGTGTTTATAAACATCAAAACTCAAAACAACCCCAATGTCCACTAACAGGTGAGCAAACACAGGATGTGAAAAAACCCAACACATGGATTTCTATTGTGCAAATAAAACTATAATCTTTTAAATCATGGTACAAGGCAGATAAATCAAAGCAATTATGCTAAATCAATGTAAATCAAATAACAAAATAATGTCTGGCTCAGTTACACAAGAGTCTAAGAAACTGAAAATAACATTTAAAGGGATATACAATAGATTGGCAGCAGCCCATGAGCAGCCTGGCGTGTAGGAGGAAAGGGACTATGGAGAAAGAAGAGGAAACTTGTAAGGGTTACTATCTCTTTTGGCCATTATCCTGGATGGAGTGATGGTGTAGACCTTGAGAATGTGCATATATCAAAACTTATCAAATTATAAACCTTATAGTTGTAGTATGTCATTGACCAACTATATAACTTATCAGAGTTTTCAATAAAGAAAACATCAATATCTAAAAGCATCTATCAAGTGAGTTTGTCATTTACTTCCGTCCAATGTGTCTGGTCAGACGAACCATCAGGCTGCGTGCCTCTTCTGAGCTGGACTGCATGTTCTTAACAAATGAAACTGGCTTCTCCAGTCCATGCTTTTTCAAAAGTTCTGACACACTATAAGTAAAAGAAGAAATATTGAACATTGTCCAAACAAAGAGACAAAGTTTTTAAGCATTTAAATTACATTTAGACATTTGGTAGAAAAATAAAAGGCATCACATATACATATGATCCAGTAATACATATTGCATTAATTCTTACCAAAAATAAAACACATAATTATATATCAAGCTGCTTATTTCTCATCGGCTTTTACTAGACTATGTTTAGAATAAATGGTCTATTCTTTAAAACATGAAATATCTAACTGGAAACCTTTCTGGCAAGCTGCCTCCACTCTAAAAGCATGCACAGTAACAAGGCAAATGTGTGGCTTTGGTACTAGGCTTCAACGCTTGTCAGCACACAGCACTATGGTGTATGGAGCACTCTGTTCCCTTAAGTGTAACTTAAAATATTTTTACACTACCATCTATAGTTTGAGTGAATAAAATGAGTAGATGGTCTCCAAATAATGACCCTTTTCTATATATACACTCGTACTAAAATGGTATCATCAGCAATTGTACATTAAAAAGATAGTTAGTTGTTATTATTTTGTTCCTTCCTTCTTCCCTCCTTCCCTTTTCCCCTTCCTTCCTTCCTTCCTTTCTTCCTTCCTTCCTTCCTTCCTTCCTTCCTTCCTTCCTTCCTTCCTTCCTTCCTTCCTTTCTTCCTTCCTTTCAATACAAGGTCTCACATACCCCAGGCTGAGCATTAACTCATCTATCCGAGGATGATCTTGAACTTCTGATCCTCCTACTTCCACCTCCTAGTGCCAGGATAACCAGCACAGACCACGGCATATACGTTTTATGGAGCTAGGGATCAAACCCAGAGCTTTGTGCGTGCTGGGCCAGCACTCTATCAGCTGAGCTACATTCCCAGATCCTAGTTTATTCAATTTTCATTTATAGAATAATATTTAAGAATTGTTTTATATATATGTATAAGTGTGTACATACATACATACATATAAGCATACATAAAAATGAATGCTGGTAAATAACACCAAACTCCCTACAGGGCTAATTAAGACTATTCCGTCTCAAAGAAAGAAAAACTTCATTATAAAAGTAAGAATATCCCACCAAAAATGCATCAAAGTTCCACACAGTTTGGTATTATCCCAACATCACTCAAACACGCTATTGTGCTCCAAGTCTTACGAGTGTAATAAACACTGTTTACTGACTGATGCAATTGTTGCTGTATAAATTAACATTTCTGTGTGCCTAGACAGTATGAGGGACATTAATTTCTTAATCTAATAGAACTTTCATCATCTCATGAATTAATTATTATATATAAGAAAGACTTAAGTTTAAAGGTCATCTAGCTAGTGAGAAAAAAATGCTTGGACTTGAATACACGCTTATCTGGCATGGCATCTCATACCTATTATTCCAACACAGGAAGGCTGAGGCAGGAGGATGACTGAGTTTGAAGCTAGCCTGAGCTACATGGCAAAATGCTTTTTAATAAACAAACAAACAAAAGCAGCACACAACTGTAATAACAGCACAGGAGCAGTAGGGGAAGGAGGACCATCCATGGACAGCAAAACTGCATAGGGCAGGAGAAAGACTGGGCTGAGGAGCACAAGCAGCTGTGTGTGCACACGCTCAGGCTCCTCCCCCAGCACTCTGCTACCGTAAGACAGTACTTGCATCATTGAGAAAACATTTAAGAGAGTCACGGGACTAAGCGTTCAAACTGGGCATGAATAACAGGCCATAGCTGCATTGCCGGATACACACCTTAATAAGCATAGAACAAAAAAAACTTATCTTTTTTATTCACCTGAGAATTTTTTCCAGTTGGTCTACCATGTCATGAAGAGCTGTGGTCACGTTCGTCGTATGGCTAAAAAACATAAAATTTATGTTTAGAAGTGGGTTTTTAATAAAATATAAAACAACTACATGAGTTTAAAAAAAAAGCAAGCTTCTCTTACATGGAACAATATTACACTGTCCAAGTAAAATCTGAGGCTTATTTCCTATGTACCATCCAAAGACCCCCAAGGTCCTACACTATTTCCTTGAAGTGCCAATAGCATAATATGACTGTCAGGCCTATCTCTGGTCACACCCAGAAGCATACAGTGAAATTATTTGTACCTATTTCACCAAATTGAATCAATAAGATGAAAATCAGTGGAATCAAACATCACTCTCTGTTAGAGATTAATAAGATGTGAGCAACTAATTTCTAAGGAACTTTTGAGTTGATTCTGCTTCAAGGTAAAAAAGAATTATGAAGAGTTCTTGACTAAGTGTAGGTATACGTGTGTGTGTGTGTGTGTGTGTGTGTGTGTGTGTGTGTGTGTACAACAATAAAGAACAAGAGGTCAATAATTTGAGAGGGAATAGGGGGACACAGGAGAAGTTAAAGTTGGAGAGGAAGGGATAGAAATGATATAAACACAGTACTAATATATAAAATTTGCACAAAAAAAAACTGTTTTAAAAATAGAGTCACAGTTGGTCTTAGTCAAAAGGCTAACCAGCAGTGGAGAATGGGCAAAGAGTAAAAACATTGTGTGCCATGGAAAAAGACGCTAGGAAGCATGGCCAACACGCTGGCCTTCTGCTATGCCTATCAAGTACTGCAACCTCCCAAAGCAGTGCCACGAGGACTAATACTCAGGGGGTACACTTAGACTCTCAGGTGTGCTTTAACCATTTCCTCTCCTGAAGAGAATCACATCAACTTCAGTGGTAAGGAACCAGGGCAAGTTCACCCATTAGAAGAGCATCCTTATCAGGGAAAAACTATAAAGGGAGACACTGGAGAAGAATTTTTATGGCCATCAGCATCAAAGAGACCACAGATTAATAAAACTATATCCGCAAAGCCACATAAAGGTGGCACAACACACACATGTGAGTTGTCATGCGGCGCAGGGCTCAGCTGCAGTCAGAGGTTCTCTCTACATGGGCCCCGGCCATTCTCCACTAATAGCCACTGACTGGACCCTCACAGGTACTTTAGAATCATGTACCTACTGAATTTCTAGACAGAGTTCTTGAGACAGCTGGGAAATGGGGAGAAGGGTGTCCACCTATGCTCTTAGGACAGCTGGGTAACAGGGAGGAGGGTGTCAACCTATGCTCCCAGAACAGCTGGAGAACAGGAAGGAGGGTGTCAATCTATGCTCTTGGGACAGCTTAGGAATGGGGAGGAGGGTGCCCACCTATGCTCTCAGGACAGCTGGGAATGGGAAGCAGGGTGTCCACCTATGCTCTCAGGATAGCTGGGAAGAGGGAGGAGGGTGTCCATCTATACTCTCAGGACAGCTGGGGAATGGGGACGCAACTGGGACTAGAACTAGAACTCTGAGTTTTGTTTTTAATGAACAAGAAACAGTTTGTTGACCTTAAGAAACCAAAATAAATATTGAAATTCAAAAGCTGGATTAGAAGATAAAATTGAAAAATATCAGATCAATTCATAAAAGGTCAAAATGTGAGAAAAAGAATAAAAAAAGATGCAAACAAATACATGAACAAATAAGATCTACAATTAAATACCAAATCCTGCAGACCTAACCTTTGAATAACAAGACTTGGAGGCAGTAGAGAGGGGAGTACAAATAAACTCATCAAAGAAAAAAAACAGAACTATTTAGGAATGCATTACTGAGCCTTATCCTCCCAGGTCAGAAGAAGAATAATACAGGCCAATGAACAGCACATTGAGGCAGAATTCACAGCAAAAATACAATCTCGGGATATTTGAGAACACTAAGGAAGACGACAAGATACTAGTACACAAAGGGAAAAGCCTAATTCAGAATGGCATCAGATTTCTCTGCAGCATGGACAGGACAAAAGCAAGACCTTGAGAGACCACAGGAAATAAAAGATCAATTGAGAATTCCATGGAAAGTCAAAATACATTAGTGTAGAGGTATAATTATGACATTACCGTGTTTGATGAGGAGCTATTTGAGACTGGACATCATTAAAATAAGAAGCTATATCACAAAGAAAGGCGAAAGGCAGTAAATAACACAGAGGCGAGGCCAAGTCCCCAGGTAAGAGCACAGCTGATGGGTTACACCAAAGAAAGACAAAGGAAACATCCAATGAAGAGGGATTCAGAAGTGGGGAGGACCAAGGAAAAAAGGGAGCTGAGAGATTATCAAGTTCTTCTGACCACTTCATGGTTCTGTCAGGAGCCCAAGGGAAAAAAAGAAGAAAAAGAAAGAAAGCAGGAATCAGGCAGCCCAGGGGAAAGAGAAAGCTAAAGAGGAGAAAAGTCTTACCTTGTTGTGACAAGGTTTACACTACCACGATGATGGTGGAAACACTAGAGTGGGAGCAAGACTATCCGATAACAACCACCACATCACTTACAGATCAACTATGACATTAAAAGTCTACGACTATAAAAAAAGAGTCCTAGCTGGTTTTCTGCTTTTGTGTGTGTGTGTGTGTGTGTGTGTGTGTGTGTGTGTGTGTGTGTGTGTGTGTGATGTTTTCTGTTTTTAAGGGAACACAGTGAACAGAGCAGTGCGGGGAAGAGAGGGCTTATCTGGTTTATAGGAAACTGCTAGTCATCAAGAGGGGCCGCACAGGACTTCAAGTCACGAATCTGGAGGCAAAAATTAAGAGAAACCACAGAGGATGCTACTTACTGGAGCTTCCACTGCTTAATCAGCGATCTTCCTTACACAGCCAGACCCACCACCTATGGATGACACCACCCAGGCTGGGCCCTTCGATTACAACCAACAATCAAGAAAGTGTCCCACAGGCATCCCTGCTGGCCAATCTAAGGGAGACAGTGTCTTAAATGGGATTCCCTCTTTTCGGGGTGACCAAAACTAACCAGCACAGAAGGCAAGCAAAGAGAAAACAAAGAAATTTTCTTGAAACTTTTTGCTTTTTAAGCTAGACAGGGTGATAACCAATGACTAGGAGTCATCACCTAGATCAAGACTTTACAATAGTGTGGCTGCTTTGGGGTCAATCATGTGTCTGACACCTATACCCCGTAAGGAAGATAAATAAACACATTAGTTCAAGAGACTGAACTCAGAATTGTCCTTTGTTAAGTCGATCAAACCCTGTGTAGGGAAAGCACTTATTTGCATCTCTGCAGAAAAAGCTCTCATAGCACGTACATTAGTTGTAAGTCAAGTTCAGTCCAAAGAACTGGTGGGACTTGGGTCAAACCGTGTGAACGAGAGTCTTCTTCCTAGGGAGGCTGTGGCACGGAGCGTGCCTTGGGTTCCCACACAAGGAGGGTAACTATTAATGACGCTACCATGAAAGCTGGGTGAACATGATGGTGGACAACCTGTTACTCTGTGAAGACAAAAAGACAAACTTCACCTTTGAAGTTTGAATATGAAAAGGCCAGATTCTGGATAATACTCTGCTACTATATAAAAATTTTCTTCCTTTCCTTGTACCCAAGTCTATGGGAACCAGTGTTTCAGGGTGGGCTGAAAACATGGCGACTGCTAGCATCCATCTAACACAAGCAAACAATTCCCTGACATGAGAAGAGGGGTAGAAAATCAAGGGACAGACTGACTGTACAGCAAGGAAGCCTTTCTGTCTAAATAGTTAACGTCACAGAAGACACTGAAGACAGAGGTTGAGCACTTTGGCTGAAGTACCAGAGGCGTGCGGACAAGGAGGCTGACTGGCAGTGAGCATCACATGGGATGCTTAGGAACGGCAAGAAACAGTCAGGGAATGACAGCTACATGACATCCCGGGAGAGAACTACTAAATATGAATGAAGAAGAAAGAATTCACAAAATAAATACCATTAGTCCATAAATAGTTAAAGCTCAATTAATGAACTGCTGTAGACTTTTAGAGAATTCTTGTCACAGAGCTGCTGTTTCTTGCTTCCAGTGTGTGATGACCATGGTTAAGGGAATGATCGTAGAAATTACAATTACAGTAAACACCCATTTAGTAACAAAAGAATGAAAGCTACCTCCAGACACCAAGCTGACAGACAGTTTTCATGTCTTCTCCATGTGGTTCAGGGCTGAGGTAGACTCAGGGCCACATGAATACTGAGCGTGCACTCCACCTCTGAGCTACCCCCCCCCCCCCCAGGCTCTTTTTTCCTCATAGTTTCAAAGTTTTCTGTTGATGAGCACTTAGAAAAGTGGTCCCTTTGTTTTAAACACTAGAATAAGAAGACTCAATGAGATTTGCCTCCTTGGCTTCTTACCCACATCCCCTCTGTGGAAGGCATTCTAAGATGTCATAGCAGAGAGAGAGCTGGTCACTCCGTTCACAGTTATAGATGCACTCGAGTGCTATGGCCATCAGCTGGTCCTGGTCAGGAATAAATTTTTGCTGCAGCTAGAGAAAATAAAGCATGTTGTACTCAATGTCGGTTTCTCCCAGCACCACTGTCAATAGAATATTAAACAGTGCCATTAATCAGCCAAAGAAACAACTCTTGATTTTTCTGTAGCTTACAGACTTTTGAGGTATTTAATAATTCTAAATGAATTCACATTTTAATTACAGAATCAGCTAGAAAAAAATCATTTGTAACCCACAAGCTTCATCTGCTAAAATCAGACTCTTCAATTTATGAACCATTTCAAATAAAGTAGATGCAAGAAACAAATGACACAGTGAATTATAATGACAGCAACATTAAAAATAACATTTCTACCCCGAAAGCCAAACTCTGTGTGTTTCAATTACAAAACATGAAATCCCTGAAGTAATGTTACAGACATTAGAGCCTATTGTTTTCCACACTGCACTGCCTTGCTACTGAGTTGACCAACGGCAATGCGGTGGCATAACCAGAGAGCACACTCTACTTCTGAAGTACAAAGATGGCCACTTCAGGCCTCTGTCCACATAGAATATTTCTTTCTCACAGCAAAGCAAGGATTCCTATTCTCAGAGTATTTTATGAAATACAGAAAATAACCAAACAGTGCCTTATTTTCTCATCTCTAAGGCCAAGGTATTACCAGCACCATCCTATGAGGGAACGGGAAGGAATAAAGACTTTAAAATACATAGAGAGTTTATGTTACTCCACCACAGATTTCATTTCATCTCTTGATCACATGTAATAGTAGAATGTGGCCACTACACAAGAATGAAACCAAAAAGAAATTTTACATGTTCAGTATACACAAAATTTTTCTTCACACATTTTGATCCAGGCATGGCTGAATTTATTTGATTAATACAACGGATGCAAAATCTGCAGTACAGACACCACAATATGCTTCTCCATTAGACATAGGGCTGACGATTTCTCCTTGTCTTAGCCATATTTTACCTAGGATATGTTCTCAAGGATTCATTCTGCCCAAGTTTAAAGTCTACCAGGAACACAGGTTTATTTCCACTTGTCACAGAATTCAACAGGACACCCCCAGATGCTGAGGTTCCTGGTGTGTGTCCTGTGCATGTGGGTTTTAGTGGGCACCATTTCACTACTTGGAGAAAGATCCTTTTGTTCTCTGTATCCTTGACTATGATATTTTCTCCTCAAACCAGTGTGCATTTCTTTCTTAAAACAAGCCGTTGTATAAATAATTCACAGCACTCTAAAGACCCTATCAATTCTTGCCTGTAAGGACTCCCTACATGATGTTTCAACCTACGTGGCCTAAGAGATACTTCTTCTTGCTCTCATCATTCCTTCCTTGATATCCTTGTGGTCAGCATGAAAGCATCATTTCTTCCTTCTCAAACCAAAAGAAGAACATCTGTACAGAAATCCTAAGAAGTGGGTCCTCCCACCATTAGCACTAGGTTATCAGCTGAGCTATGTGGCAGCAATAAAAACTAGGAGAATTAGAATTTTTTAAAAAATTAAGTCTTAAACTATACACTATGGACAACTAGAAAACACATAATTGATAAAATGAGATATCTGGAGAACAACAGAGAACCAAGTAATAGAAGAGTCATGAAATAACAGGATATAAAACTAATATAGAAACTCAAGTTTTTATAAACCCAAATAGTAGTCATGGAAAAGAAGTTAGAGAAACAGAAACATTACATTAAAAACTTGAAAATTAATTTACTAACAAATGGATATCATCTGTAGAAGAAACATTATTAAACTTGTTTAAAACATATATATCATGAATATATGGGTGGGTGGGTAGGTGGGTAGGTGGGTGGTGTGTGTGTGTGTGTGTGTGTGTGTATGCAGTCATGACACACAGGGTGTCTGTCCCCAAGAGCTATGGACTCCAGTGTAAGTCATGGAAACCTGCTATCCAGCTGTTGGTCTCCTAAAACAGATTGGGCTATTGCCACTGTCCCTGGCTGTCTTGGACACAGATCATGGAAGAACCAAGCTAGTCCTGACCTGGAAGTTTCCTCCCTGATGACTACCTCTTATACTAGCTGAAAGTGTTATGTAAGCTGCTGAGAGAGAGGAGCAATCAGTAGTCCCACCCAGCTGTAAAGTCCACAAAACCACATAATGATTCCCCAGCAAGATTTGTGTTAACGAGATGCCTTGTTAAGCATAAGACCAATCGATGGAAGGGGAATTCATGTCTGGTACTGTAAATACACCTTATTCTAAATACAAAATCAAATAGAATAATACAACCTATTCTTGGAAAGGGGGTTTAACTTTATAAACAAATGAATCTATCAGTCTCCATAAAATAACTTAAAAATTAACAAAAATTAGTCAAAATGTAAATAAGTTATGTTGTGACAATTAGATAAGCTGATATTAAGATTCAGATAGGAAACTGTCCAATACAACTTTGACAAAACAGTGGGGAACAAAGAAAACTGAAAAGAAATATTATACTCATCAACTCCTGGAACATCTCATGCAATCTCTAATCACCAGAGAACTAGTGTCATAATAAACAGGTCACCAGAATATTGGGGACATTCTGGAATTAGATGTACATGCAAATGAAAATTTAAGTTTATAACAAGAGTGACACCTCAGGTCACTAAGGTAAAGACATGCATTTTGATAAATTCTGCTAGGATAAATACGTAGCTATTTGAGACAGCATTAAGTTATATTTATAACTCATACTATACAAAAGTACAAACTACATAGATGAGGGGTCTCAATAAAAAAATAAAATTATAAAAGTACTCAAAGAAAACAAAATTCTACTAAAAGTTTTAAGTGGAAAAACCATCTTCAATGTGACTCAAAACACAAAGGCTGATGAATCTGACGACACAGAAATTGAACATAAGAATTTCACATGGCAGTAAATGAGAAAAGACATAACACTAGAGACAGGTACACAGAGAAATCACGGATTCCAGAGTCGCTAAAGGAGTAGGCCCACAAAACACACAGCTACTTATCAAATAAATGAGGAGGGCGGGAACCATCTATACACAAAGGAATTAACCCACGAGCTGAGAGGCCCAAAAAGAGCCTTGGAGAGGTCAAGAGTTAAGTTCCCTGCCAATAGCCTCACATCATGGAGAGAAATAAGGATGAAGAGGCAGACTGGAAGCCAAGTCCTATCCAAGTCACTCTAGAGAGCCAGAGCTAGCTAGTCTACAACCACAAGCCACTGGGACATTTCCATAGATTAATGACATGGTAAAATCAGAGCTGCAGGAAGGTAACACCGAAAAACACGGAGACTGTCCTGGAAAGAAGGAGCCTAATATCCCTGCTACCTGTCTAATGTTCATGTATTTCAAGAAAGGCAAATGGCTACATGTTTTATTCAAAAGCACCTGCTAAATTTCCAGGTAAAAACAACAAAAAGCTGACTATATACAAAGGATTTACAAGATCCCATATGGAAGACCTATCAGAAGCAAGATTGCAGGAAGAATTTAAAGTCAATTCTTCATTCCTCATAAAATATTCATTGTCACCCCGTTCTGCATCGCATGTGGTATTCTGCAGCCAGCAGTGCCCACCAGGGCTCACCCCAAATATAAAACCAGCCACTAAGTAGAAGCTGATTTTAAGGGGATGAAAAGAGATAGGAGGATGTCTGTGAGTTCAAGGCCAACCTGGTCTACAAGAGCTAGTTCCAGGACAGGCTCCAAAGCTAAAAAGAAACCCTGTCTCGAAAAACAAAAAACAAAAAAAACAAACAAACAAACAAACAAAAACCACTTTTTTTCTACTTACTGGAATCTCTTTACAAGGCCCAATTATAAAAAACTTATACGTAAACCTAACACTACAGACTAATGAAAAAGAAAATGAAAAGACTCTGAAGAAATTAGAGTTGCTACTTACATCAGGCTTAGAATGCTGAAATATCTTCAAGGGAAATTTCAAGTCTTCTTTAGCTAAAGTTACTAGGTATTCTTTCAATAGCTCATTGGCCGCACCAGGAGACTGTTTCTCACAGCGGTGAAGAAAGGGAACCATCCATTGGTAAGCACTGGTCACATAATTGTCCTCAGAACACTGTAAGGATAATTAACCACAGAAAGCAAGCGATAAATTAAAAACTGTACAATACTAGATAACCAGTCTAATATCAAACAGTGAAAGCCCCATACTTCCTGAAGCACTGCAGATCCCTTCTCACTTCTAACCTAATCACAAGCAGAAGAATGTGTACCTTCCTCTGGGGCCAGTTGGATACAGAGGCTATAACTGTGCATACCATCTACGCAGACTGGAACTGGCCTAGGGTCCCACAGGCCTAGTGCCAGCTCTGGGAAACATATATGTTGTGGCTACTGCACAGCCATGAGGTTCTCCATAGCAGAGAAAGAGTCTACCCAGAGAAAGAATAAAAAGAACATGTGAAAGAAGGAAAGAGAGAGACAGCTGAGGCCAGTGAAGAGTTGAAGGAAGAAAGCACAGATGCTGAGACAGATGGGCAGACGGGCCCAAGAACGGAGCTGCTTGAGAGCAGAATCCCACTTGTAAAAGCCTCAAGTCTTCCCCATCCTCGTTTTTCTTTTTCATTGCTTCCCCTTTATGACATGGGTCATTGTATCCATCATCTCTATAAGAATACCATCACTTGTCACAACATTCCAGGACATAAACCCACAACTCTTTTCAATATTCTTGTCTGTTTTTGAGGAGACTCTATCTACACAGCCCTGGCTGGAACTCTCTATATAGACCAAGCTGGCCTCAGACTCATAGAGATCTACCTGTCTCTGCCTCTGAAGTGCTGGAAGGAAAGGCATGTGCCACTACGCCCAGCACAATTCCACCACTCGTAAGAAGGGTCTGATATAATCCAATCAAATCTCACCAGATGGCTGCTAAGGAACAGAAAGGGAAGATACGGGAGATGGAAATGAGGGAGTGCAGACAGAGGCAGCAAAGGACAGTAAAGGAAAGCAAGGTATGAAGCTAGCCAGCATTGTGTTCCTGCTGGAATGTGCCCACACGTTTCCTTACTGGGCTCTTACATTTCCTATTTGGCTTGTGCCACACACAGCAATAGAAGCTCAGGGATGCTCAGAAGGGCAGAGGGCACCTACACGTTCCATCAGCAATCTGAGTTTTTCAAAGTCTTTCTTCTGCTGCAGGTCTTTCAGAGTGAGGGTGAAGTCACACCCAGCTTCATAAACCAGTGTTTCCAGGGTAACCAAATCATCACAGAGAGCCAGCAAGCCAGGAATATGGCGCTCCACTCCAAGGCGTATAAGTGACAAGGAACAGTCAACCTAAAAGTGAAAAGTGACAGTAAGCTCCTGACTAAGGCAAAGTGGAAACTTCCAGCATAGAATTGTGCATGTAATCATTTCTATAAAATTTCATAGTCAGAATGTATCTCACTACAAAAGGACTGGAGTCCTTTATCAAACATATCAGCATCAAACTGTTTCAAATATATCAATCAGCAAGATGGACTGACAATACAGACATGAAGGGAAAGAGGCATCTTAACTCTTACATCAGAGTAACAAAAGGAGAGGGAATGTGGCATAAATAGCAGTGACAGAGCCAGATTAATTGTACTTTCACTACAGCACTATGCTTCCTAAATGAAGTTTTGCTCAGCAGGCTTTCCTGTTCCATGCCAAGCCATCTGCAGTCACCCAATAAATATTTATTTCTTAGCTAAAACAAAGAACAACATTTCCTTTATTTGAGCAGTAGACTGACATTTATCTCCTATTCCCTCATCCCAATTATAAACGAGCATCCTCCAATTGATGGGAAATCATCAGTTGTAGATCACACTAACGTTCCTCTCCCATTCCTACTCTAAAATACATGAAGGGCCTACAAGGAGCTTGGTGTGGGAAGTTCTGTTTTTGTGTTGCTTTTATTGGCTAATGAATAAATCTGTCTTGGCTAGTGGCTTAGCAGAATACAGCTAGACAAGAAAACTAAACTGAATGATGGAAGAAAGAAAGCAGAGTCAGTGAGAGCCATGTAGCACTGTCAGGGACAGACACCTCTGCTGGAGCCCACCAAAACTTTGCCAGTAGGCCATGAACTTGGGATGCACAGATTAGGACGTAAGAGTTAGCCAGAAATATGTTTAACCAATTGGCCAAACAGTATTGCAAATAATAGAGTTTCTGTGTGATTATTTCGGGTCTGAGCAGCCGAGAATAAATAAGCTGCCTCCCCTAACAGGAGCTAATGTCAATCTAGGTGTCAGAGATACAAGAAGAAGTCTCTGCTCCCAAGACTGAGAATATAGCAGTTGACACCTGACTGAAAGATTCCACTGAGGCATGTGCTATGTGACTTCCCGAGAAAGACATAACAAACATCCGTTCACCCCAGACAGGGCACTGATGACAGAGCAGGGAAAGATTCCGCCATGTCAAGATTAATGACCCAGTGATTTCAACCAGGGACTCTTTCAGAAAAATGGATAACTCAGAGCAACTACACACAGGAGTCTCCTCCTCTTCCAGGAACTATTTCTTGCTTATGCATCTAGGGAAGAACTGGGCCTGAGGAGCAAACTTCTCACATCAGCAAGGAAAGGTTAGTGAGCCCACCCTATTAGGAGCTCGTGTAGGGGATCATAAGTGCTCTTGTTTTCGGGTGGCACTAACCATGCCAGACCCAAAGGACAGCGTCCACAGGGTTTACACTGAGAGGAATACTCAGTATGGAGGGCAGGATAAACTAATGTGAATAACAAATCAAAGATGAACTGAAAGCAGAAGGAGCATTCAGGAGCACTGCAGCTCTAGGTGATGAGGAGTCCTGGCAGAAGTGCACTGCTCACTCACTTCTTAGTGAATTCTCTTGCCCACACTGAGGAAATATTTGCTGAACACTCCCCCCATAGGCTGGACAAAAAGACAGGGGCAGTGTGACAACAGACATATAAGGGCATGAACACAGCAGATCATTAGAAGACAGAATTTGGGTAGAACAGATAAAAAAAACATTGTTGTAGGACAAAGCAGGAAGTATAGGTAGGACAACCAGGAAGGAAGTAGAGGCGGGGTGACCAGGCAGGAAACAGAAGCAGGGCACTAAGAACAGGAGAATTCTGGGAAGAGGAAACAGTCAGCCTGCAGCCGTCACCCAGATAGAGAGGAAGCAAGATGAGAATGCCTCACTGAAAAAGTTACCAAGCCACATGGCTGGCACAGACAAGAATTTTGGGCAAATATAAGTTATAAGAGTTAATAAGAAGTCTGAGCTTCTTATGATTACTGTAGACCTCTGAGTATTTCTTTGGGGCTGAACAGCTGCAGGACCAGAAACCTTGGTCAACAGAGCATGGGTAAGAAGGATGATGGCCTGGCTTCTCCTCCCAATGGGAAGTTGAGGGTGCTGAGAACTCAAGAACACTCAAGAGAAGTAAGTAAAGTCTGTACTGCATGTGTGCTGCTGAGGAGTGTAGCCCATGCAGTACCTCAGTGCAAGACCCCCAAATGAAGGTCCAAATGAAAAAAACAAAACAAAACAAAACAAAATCAATAATGAAAGAAATTTCCATGCCTACAATGGACACTTGGGAACATAAATCATGGAGCAACATTTGATAAGAAGCCCTGAATGGGCCATATGTGTAGACAAGATTAGTGTCAACAGTAGCACCCTGGGGAATAGTGATAAGGGGCAAGCCAACAAACATGCTAAAATGAATGGCTGTGACAAGAACAAGAAATTTGAGCTAGATCACAGAAGTCCAGGAGGAAATTTCTGCAAAGAAAAGAAAACAGCAGCAACAGAAAGGATGTAAAGTTAGGATAAGAGAGGGCCGCTGGCTTCGCTAACACAACTTGCAGACAGATGCGGCACAGGCAGACTGGAGAGAAGAGGAGGGCTGAGTCCAGAAGCAGACGGACTAATTCTGGGCCAGCTATAAGGGAAACAAGAAACACAGCAGAGGCCTGGAAGTAGAGAGCTTTACATTCTGCATGTGTAGAACTGAAGGTGAGGAACAGCAGACCTAGGGAAGGGGGAGTTAAAGGTGTACGTGGAAGTACACGGGCGTGCGGGTGTAGAATCCAGAGCACAGGGGAAGAAACGGTGGCTGTGAACTCAAGGAGAGAGGCTTCTTCCTCTGGGAAAAGCCAGGAAAGGTTCTGATGGAAGGAAGTTCTCAGTCTCCCAAATGAGCTACAGAACAAATTACTTTCTGAGAGTGGGGAAGAAAACAATGGCATAAGAGGAGGAACAGCGAAGGAATGAGAAAACGCCCATGGAAAGCAACAAAAAAGAGCAGCCATATCCCCAAAAACCACTGGATTGGCAGACAGGTGAAGAAGGGAAAGGAAGGCGTGATGCCATGGAAAGACTGGAACAAAGAAGTCAAAGGGAGAGAGTGTGAGGGGCAAGGCTCCAGCAAAAGCAGGACCACCGACACTTAATAATGACTGAAGCAAACGAGTCACATCTGAATGTACACTTCTATCTTCAAAACAATTAAAAACAACCTCAGAAGAATTTGCAGAAACCTGATACACAGCACACAAAAACTACATGAGGAACAGTTGGAAGACAGCACATGAGCCATTTGTTGTCTTCCCCAATGTTTACAAGAGTACACGGGTTTAAAGTCAAGCTATCAAAGGCGGACAGAAAAGCAGGCACCAGTGAAGCAAACAGGAATGTTCCGCATGCTGAGCCTTCAAAGGGGGAAGTCACCACCATAAACACTTCCTACACCAACAAACAAGTTTTGCTGAAGGCAAATATAGGAACTAAGCAGAAAGAAGTTCCACATCAATTAAACCTCTAAAAATGAAAAATGTAAAATCCATGTCAGATATCACTTTGATTGCATCACATTGGCATGAAATGTCAGTATTTCACATGAAGTCAAAAAAAAAAAATAAGAGCCATTATGAGAGTTTTTAATAATGAAAGACAGGACAGGACATAAGCCAACTAAATATAAGAAAGGTACCCAACGGCCTTGCTTCATCATTGCCCCTGGTCTCCTCAAGGGAAGCCATGATGTCTTGGGGTGCCTAGTACGACCTCTGACAGAGCAGCTTCAGATTCATCATAAAACTGGGCAGAAACCAATGTCCACACAGCTGCTGAGACTCCTGCCCCACCAAGGAAGAGAGTAAGTCTGCATGACACCATGAGGCCCCTGAGCTGCCCCACCAAGGAAGGGAGTAAGGCTGCACTGCCGGTGACACCGTGCACTTCAGACACGGGTCCCAGGGGCCCCCGAGCTGAATCTCACCAAAAAGCGTCCTCCATGAAGACTACCTGTCATAGCAGCAGGAGGAACTGTGCAGGCTTCCAAAAGAAGGAAGCAACCAACAGTCCTACGGAGCCCTAACACCCATGAACCACAAGGACTAGCAGGGCTCAGCAGTGGCACGCACTCTGGATGTAACCAAGAGCTCTCTAACTTGCATCAAGAACTGAGCAACAAGAGGAAAATCATACCTAGTATCAGAAACCCAGCCAAGTACTAGGGACTCACGAGGTCAGAGACCTTGGAAGAGAACCTACAGCTGCCATTTACTAAACCAGCACCATCCCTAACAACAACCATTTGTCCGTAGACCCACAGGTAAGTGTAGTCATCACCCTCATCAAGGACTTCTCTTAGCAACAGGCAGAGACCACTACAGAAGACCACAGCCAATAGAAACACAGAGTTGTGAGGTCAGGCCTAAACCGAAGGAAAACAGAAGGCACACAAGAACAGAGTTCCTGAAAGGCACACTCACAATCCCCTGTGGTGGTACACTGTAACTGGGGACAAAGCAAATATTTTTTAAGTTGATACAATCTGATCAATTAAGGTGTAATGCATCTATTAAAATACATAGAAAAAAATCAAGCATAGTATGCAGTTATTTTGCATTCCTGTTTTAAAGAAAGATTTTGAACAACATTTCTTGTATTCATTTGTTTTGTAAGAATCTAAAAGTTACAAAGACTTCTGGGCAAAGGACAAACGGACAGAAGCACTAAGAACTGCTCCTTTCAGCGCTCTGAATCACACCTGAGGTTTCTGGTCATGTGCACTATGTGGACTGAATGAGCAGCAGTGCTCTCTCGCCTCACCTGGCCGGCATGGTGCTCTATCTCCTCTGCTCTGCTCCGGTACCAGTCCACTGCCTTCTCCACCGTCAGCTGGGGCATCCTATACTGCAGTAGCTCAGGCTGTTCAGCATACAGGAACTCACTGTCATCCTGGAGGCCAGGCTCCACCACCGTTCTGCAAAGCACGGCAGGAACAATTAATAACTGTCGGGAGTGCTGCAGAAAAGGACAGAGACAGGGATAAGAAGAGAGTGGCTTACAGAGATGGGGGTGTCTGTGTCTCACATGTATGTGCTCACTTGCAGGTTAATGGGACATTTGAGGAAATTTAACATTTTCTAACTGATTTTCCTGACTTCAAAATTCAGAACAAAAAATAAAACAGGTTGCCGCAGCTCAACCAGACAGGAACTGACAGAAACTAAAGAGCTTTACTGAACGCACCCCACTGGTGCTTCTGTTGGCCACCAAATCAAAGCTCCTCAGCAGGCCAAGAGTCATCAAAGCAGGAACTGTCCCCGAAAGATTCCAGTTGGAACTGGAATTCAGAAATCTTGTTTCCAGTTTTCAGGGAAATAAGAAATGCACCTCGTCTATGCTGATAAGTGCGCTTTACCAGGCCCCAGCAACACAGCACTGTGTGGCTCTTGCATAGCACAGGCCTCCTGACAGCGCACCCTATCCACTGAGGATCAGACATCTTCAGGGAACCCATACAAGGATCACAAATTACAAGGGGAACAGTGGATGACTGCTTTCTACACTAAAGATTAACAAAGGAATGAAAAGTAAGCCCCTCAGGTGACTTGCTGCAAGAGCGCAGGGGCTGCTGGCTGTGAGTACTCAACAGCTGAGAGCTTGGGGCTCTAAAAAAATCCAGAGAACAAGTCCATCAGCGAAGGCTGGGAAACCTGTGCACATCGCTTTAAAACGTCCTGCACTCCTTTCATTCTTCAAAATCATGGGGGTAATACCATGCAAAATGCTGTGAGAAGTTAGAAGTCAGCACAAACCAGTCTCTTGATTTTATTTATAACTGCTATTTGTTGTCATTGTTGAGATTGTTAAAGTCACCCTAATATTGAGGCAGTTTATCCACACACGTAAGGCCACTCACTGTGCGTGAAACACATGTTGCAAGAAAGTTCCATCTGCAGGAGAGTCCTTTCCTTAACCCCTCTGCTGGTGTGACTACCACTCTTCCCAGAGATTCCTGTCCAGTGCTGCACACAGTGCCACACTGGCCATCCTGGGCTCTGTGAACTCTGCCTCATTTCAGCAAGAACAGCCAGCGGCAACTCCGAGTTCCTGGGACACTATTTCAACTCTCCTGGGTCAGCCCCTCACATCCTTAGATAGTGACTGCAGCACTCACAGGAAGCCACTTGCCTTTTATTCTAGCCACAGAAGCTAGGGCTCTTCTCATCTTTTCTGGATGCTCTTTTTCAGCTGTCCTTGCTAAAACATTCTGCTCTATAAAACATTAAACACCGGCGCTCCCAGCTCTCTACTCTTCTCAGGGAGCATCTTCCCTCCCATTCTCTCTCTCTGGACTCCCCTTCAACACCATCACATCCAGATTCAAGGTCATTCTGACTTTGATTTCCTTTCATGAAATGAGATCATTCTCTTTAAATGAACATATTCTTGATATTTTAGAACCTTAGGAAACTCTTTAAAGAACACTTCAATCTGAAAATTCGAAGCCTTCAAATTCTAATTATTGACTTGATTATTTATTGGACAGAGGCAGCTTGTTGGTTCCTGGCTGCTCAGCCCCAAAATACTCACACAGAAACCATATTATTTGCAATACTGTTTGGGGAACACAAACATTACCTCCCCTTTTCTGTTTAAAGAAAAAAGAAAGGATTTAACTTTAACATAGTAAAATTACATATAACAAAACAGGTATCAAGCAAGAATTAGAGTTACAATATTTGCCTCTGTATGTTGTGAATACCATTGGTGAATAAAGAAACTGTCTTGGCCTGTTGATAGGCAGAAATTAGGTAGGCAGGGAAAGCTAAATTGAATGCTTGGAGAAAAGAGAAAGAATGAGGGAGAAGCCATGAAGCCCTGCAAGAGACAGACACCAGACGGAGCTTGGAACTTAACCCGGTAAGCCACAGCCTCGTGACAATACACAGATTAACAGAAATGAGTTATATTAATATGTAAGAGTTAGCCAATAAGAAGCTAGAACTAATGGGCCAAGCAATGTTTTAAATAATATAGTTTCTGTGTGGTTATTTGAGGGCTGAGCAGTCAGGAACTAACTAGCGGCCTCCTCCAACAATTATTCTTGAATTTTTCTCCTCAGTCACCTATGTCATCTTTTTAATACCTATAACTTGAATAGTAGACTTCTTTCATTAAATATTTGATATTCTATTCTAGCTCTGCATATTTATTCTAATGAATAAGGTAACGCCTTGAGTATATCGGAGACTCCTATGTAATTTCTGTATACTATGCTGTTTTTAAATGCCCCTAAGTAAGCTCTCTTACTTTCTGGTACTATTTTATACAGTCCTGTGGTATTTAGAAATAGGTTGTTTGTAGATTTTGTTCTTTTTCTTTGACAGCATCACATGCACCTCTACTGCAGTCTGCTCACTGTCCCCTTCTCTCTCAGTCCTTCCCCTCAGTCCCACTGCACAAGTCCTTTCCCACACTCATCCTTTTTATTTTGTGACCAACCAAGTGAACAACAGCCATCTGTATGGCCATGGGGTAGAATTATCCACTGGAGAATGGTGGCTATGGATTTTTATTTATGTAATTCTATTATTTTAATTATATAAACTATAGCAACTTATCTTCTGGGTGACATTAACTGTAATTTTTGAAATTTTCTTCTTCTGCATAATGTCTCCTTTGTATTGTTGTTCCATTTTCTATATTTTTTCATCCTCTCTCTGTTCCATCAAGAAGAATCTACCCTCGGATGTCCAGAAAGCTCTATGGATATGACAGGACCTGTTCATTTGTTAGCTTCACTGTGTCATGGTTGTGCACAAACTTTTGAGGACCACACCTCAGGATCTAAGGGCCTCTTTTCTGAGGCCACTTTGTTTCTCCAGAAAAGAACTCTACAAACTTCTACATGAGGAATCCCCTGCCTCTGGGTGATGTAGGTGGGCCTTCTGTCTATGTGTTATTTTCATTGGTTAATAAAGAAACTGCCTTGGCCCTTTGATAGGACAGAAAATTAGGTAGGCGGAGTAAACAGAACAGAATGCTGGGAAGAGGGCAATGAGGCAGACACCATGGAGCCAGTCACCAGGTCAGACATGCTGAATCTTTCCCGGTAAGCCACCACCTCGTGGTGCTACACAGATTATTAGAAATGGGTTAATCAAGATGTGAGAGTTAGCCGGTAACTAACTCTCTAGAGATAATGGGCCAGGCAGTGTTTAAATGAATACAATTTGTGTGTTGTTATTTCTGAGGCTAAGCTAGGCGTGCGGGAGCTGTGTGGGACGAAAAGTGGGCCTGTCGGCAGCTCCTCACTACATCTGGGGGATGAAGGGGTATGAAAATGTGTAAATTTTCTAGAAGTCTGGATCTTCAGAGATTCACTTCACCATCTCTTCTCCAGATGCCCAGACTGACATCCAGGAACATGGAGGATTGGTAACTAACAAGCAGTCTGCAGGCTGGAAGGATAAAGCTCTTTTCTCATGAAGAGAAATTAAAGGAGGACAAATGAAGGGTTCTTTCCTGTTTCTGATGAGTGGAGACAACAGGGACTAAGTGTGCCTCCTACTGACTCTCCTCCCCACACCTCACTATATGCACACACACCGCCTTGTGTAGCATTTGGCATCTCCATTCTGAGGCTTCCCTAAAAACAGTCTTAGAAAAATGAGAACTAAAATTTAACCGAGAATAAAATTGTATATACACCAGGACAAAAACTATGCAAATGTATCAGCTCATTTGGTAGATTGGAAGTCAATATGTTAAAGGGAAGAGTAGTAATAAAGATCATTTATCAACATTTGCTACATTCTCATTAATTTTTTTACTATATCCCAAGTCATGGTGTTTTTTAAAAACTCCTCTAAAATACTCTAACAGAACACCACGGGTCACAAAAGTTTGTCACAGAGTCACGTGTGAGTCCATGCCACAAAGAACAATGATGCCTTGTGCTAGTTCATACTGGCCTGCATTCCAGTTCCTCACACCAATCTTCAGCTCGGTGTTTATGCTCAGCCCAAGGAATGATCTTCAAGGAGTCACCATTCCAACTAAAATTAAAAAAAAAAAGCACAGCTTTTAAAATACAGACTACCTACCTTCATATATGACTGGGAATACAGAGAAGAAATTGCCATGAGGATTTCTGGTCACACTATTCTAAGTGGCGCACGATACAGAGCATACAATGTATAACTAAGCTAGCACACTGCCCTCTTTTTTTGTTCATCCTTTAGCTATTTAAAAGGAAGATTCCAAAAAAGTGAATACAGTGATGAGTTAAAGGATGACAGGAGTACACAGTCACTTGTGTGTCTAAAAAACAATCAAGATCCTGCACTGTGAAGTGTCATTTCAACCCAGAGTCTTCTGTACACACCAGTAGCCTGTCCGATGCTATTTCACTGAGATTCCAGCAACTGTGGAAATGGTCTGTCTGTGTTGTCCTAGTCCAGTGGCTCACAATCTCCACAGGCATATATTAACCACTGGAAATCAGGCAATTGACTCTCAGAAAGTTAATTATAATTTTATGTATTATTATTAATGTCAATTTAAATAGCCACATATGATCAGATGCTGTCACCAATCTGGAACCCATGTAAAGCTAGAAGGAGAGAACCCACTTCAAGCAAATGTCCTCTGATCTCTAAACGCATAATAGCATGTTTTTAAAAGAATCAGCTTAAAGAAAAATGGAAGAGAACAAACATGTTAACACAGACAGCAATTTGCTATAAATAACAGTCACAGAAAACAGAAACAGGGACGGGCTTTAACAATATCTGCAGAGTCCCCTTTCATTCTAACAGCCACAGATCCATGTAAAAGATAGAAACATGCTCAATTAAGAATAAAGACAAAACTTAAATAGAAAAAAAAACCTTGAATTTGCCATGCTTGTGCAGTTAGTAAACTATTTCAGACTGTCAACTGTGGCATCTTCCTAAAATGGACCACTACCCTGGAGAAAGGGACACCTGCTCCTATGCTGGGAAACATGCTCTATACATGAAACACTCCATATACACAGGGAAACGGCGCTGGTAAAGAGATTGGGCTCCATGTGCAAAGGAAAAGGAAGGCACCAGAGGGTCCTGCAGTGGAGGCAGAGCTGAGGAGGTTAGGGATGGAGCAGCAATGGCTCACCATGCCACCAGATACTGCAGGAATAAATCAGGCAAAGACTAGGTCCCCCAATATTAAATAAGTTGATCGGGTGTTCTACTAAAAGTACCACTTTTCAACCAAAACATGATAGACTAGACTACTAAACCAGGTGCCAAAGACACACTGTGAACATATTTACACTCAGATTTTTAAATAACGGAATCAGTCAGATGCTGACACAGGGCAAAAGTCACAGTATTATCCATGTGACACCAAATAGATTATTTTATTCCCATTCATGTCAGAAATATTTTATTGCAAACTGCTGAGATGAAAAGTGAGAAAGATAACATTTGAATGGAGATGATGATGATGCCCACTCTGCCAGCTGAACAACAAATTAGTGCAATGAATCGAGAAGCAGAAAAACACATCTCGGCAGCTATTATAACTTTTCAAATCAAAGCAGACACGCTTCCTTAAGCTACACAAAATGTTTTCAAAAAGAATTTCAGAAAAACATGTTACAAGCTGATATTTTTATTTTCTACAGAGGATATATGAAACCCAAAAGTCCTTTCTACAATGGTAGGTAAAGACAGGGCCCTGGGCCAGGCAGTCTGAATGTGCAATACACTTTAGAAAAAAAAGACACTTTATGGGTATTTGTTGAATGAAATGAGTAAGAAACCCATTAAAACAGTACAAATAATTCTGCTCAGAGGCCCACAGTGAAAGGGAGACCCAGAGAGCCCTGATAGTAATAGTGTGTTTTATTTTATTACCAGAGCACAGCAAGCTCCCTCCTTATCGTGTCAGCAATGACCAGAACACTCTTCAGTATTTCCTTATCTCTTATTTTGGCCCAAACAGTACATGGTGCTTTTAAGCTGCAATACCTTCATTCATTCTACCCACCTAAGAAAAGCCGGCCATAATATTTCCTTCACCTTTCAGTGATAGAATCAGTGAATTACTAGTCTTAGAAAAGAATTTTTACCAAACATGACTTACTTTCAGATCTGATCATCAATGCTTAAACAATGAAAAACAACAAAAGCCAAGCATGGGATATGTCAAAACTAACAGTGAACACATGATACATTCCTGGTCATCTCAGGCTACACAGCGAGACTCTGTCTCAAAAAAAGGAAATGGGCCAAAGAAAAACAAGCAAAACTTCTTTTTATTGTTTGGTTTTCTTGCAGCTGTTACTACAAATTATTTTATAGTCCCTTTTAGAAGATCATAGTTCAGTACAGGCTCAAAGAGAATAGTACATTCTTAATGTGACCTCAAATAATAGCATGTAAGAGTAGAAAGGGTCTTTTCCCAAAACAAAATCAAGACACCTCAGGACAGACTTGAGGATTGGTCTCACTTGTCAACTGGAGTAACGGGGAACAGGCTTCTCGGGATGATTGGGATTATCTTTATTTGATTAATTGAGGTGAAAGATCCACCTACTGCAGGTGGCACCAATCCCTGGGATGGGACACTAAGTCTTAAGAAAGAGGAAATAAACTGAAATAAGCGTCCATTAATCACATTCTGCTTCTGATTGTGGATTCAACATGGCCAGTCACTTCAAGCTCCAGCCGCCCCAACTCCTCAGCCATGATGGGTTGTACCTAAGAATCAAGAGCAAAATAAGCCATTTCCCCCTTAGGTTGCTTTGATCCAAGTGTTTTATCACAGCAATTCAAAAAAGTAACTAACACAGGGTTTTTATTTGTTTTATCTACTGCTACATCCTTAGCAACTAAAACAGCGTCTGGCATTTAGCAGACTCTAAAAAATATGTGTTTGCTGAGTTAAGTAATTAACAGAATAACAAAGAATTTGAAAAAGGTTCTCATGAATAATATAAAAAGTGAGAACTATAATATGGCAACAGAAGCAAATACTCTATTCACAATAACAGTTATGCCTACACAGTACAAACCAGAATGAGATAAGGAATGGCCTCCTAATCTTACTATTACACCGATGGAAGGCAAAGCTATACGTCTGCTTCAGGATGCTTAGGAACACAAGTGTTTAGAGCATTTGTATTTAACTGTAAAAACAGATGGGCATGTCACATGGGGAGGGGAGGACAACAGAGTCATCTCTAATACTCACTGCCACAGTTCAGATGTAAAACTCCCCCATAGACTCATGCATTGGTACACTTGGTCCCCAGGTGATGACAACTGTTTGGGGAAAATGTGGAACTCTTTAGGAGGTAGGGCCTGCTGGAAAAAAGTGGTTGACTGATTTGTCTTTTCCTGTCTGAATCTCTGTCTCCCAACTCCTCCCCTTCTTCTTCCTGAACGCCATTGTGTAAGGCCAGCTACTACACATTCACCCCTTCCCACCATAATGGAATGCATCCCACTCATAAGCCAGAATAAACCTCCCTCTGCACAGGGTTTCTAGTCAATCTTCCATCACATTCATAAGCAAAGCAACACACTAACTATTCTTCACAATTCAAAACAACTTAATCATTCACAAGATAAACAGAATGTCAGAATGTTTAAGGAAATTTAGAGGAAAACCTTTTCATTAATTGTGTTTACTTTTAAAATACTAATCATGTAAGTCCATCGCCAATGTGAAATTACAGTTCAGAAAACACTAGAAATCCTATTATTGCTACCCAGAACTGTAGAAATCTCAGCTAAACAGGAAGCCTTTAAACCAAGCTCTGGGAACACAAAGCTGCAAATACAAATGCCTTCTTTGTTCATCTTTCTCTTCTTCTACACACTCCACTTGAATTCAGAATTTAAATGCAACATCCCCAGTTTAAAAAAAAAAACATAGTAGATTAAAGTTTTCTCTTTACAAAGCAGTGGCTGCTTTTGTTTGACTTTAGGATTCTTTAAATTTGAGCCCTGTTCATATATTTTTCTGAATAATTAACTGTGCTGGTTTCATTTGAAGGTAGCATTTATCTGTCAGCAGGAAAGGAATGAATATAATAAGTCCTATTATAGTCAACAATCCTCTCACCAAATAGTTCTTCCACTAAATATAAATGTTTTATTTCAAGCAAACTGTACGAAGAGCAGACTTCCAAAAATTCTTTGTACATGTTCTATGCCTTAGACCCAAAGGCTGGGTAGACAACTTATTGCTACTAATTGCCACCTTGTATGCATTGCTTTTAAGATATAGACTTCTATTTATTTTTATCTTTTAACAAAGAAGAGAATGTTCTGACAAAGTCTCTAAAATAAGGATAATTTGGACTACACATATAACTGCACTGGGTTATCATCACTAAACACGCCAAGGTGATCATGGACTTAATGGGAAGCCCATCACAAAGCCTTTACCATTTACAGCACCAAGACCAAAAAAGACCTACCCAAAGGCATCATTCTGAGTTCAGACATATAAGATTAAACTAGTACAAACATTCTCAAATGGCACCCAGCACATAGTAAATGTTTAGTACTAACCATTATATTATTTCTAACAACAGCAATAAAGTTATTCCTAAGTAGTAAATATAAGATAAATATAATTTTAGTTAACATTGCAAGATGTATTGAATGGTAAGCTATACTAATTATACTATACTAATAATTACCCAAAATACTGGTCTTCCTGCCAAATGCAAGTATAAAAATGAGAAGGAAATTATTGAATATCTCACAGTACTAGTTTGAAAGAACCATTACACAAAGTCCAATTAGATTCCCACTACAGAACTTTCCAGAAAAGTCAGTTATGTAATTAAGACTGTTCTATATAAGATGATTAATGTCAACAAGAAATTGGTAAAGACATCACTAGAATGAAATTGGTATCTTCTACCATTACTACCTACAGCATAATGAAAAGCTGGCTCACGAGTACTGAGACCAGAGTGAAATAATTTGGTTTGCCATAAGGGAAGTTACAAGGAAAAAATGAAAAGACAGCATCCACAAACCTAGGTGCAATGCTTTGAAAATTTTTGTTTGGTTTTGTTTGGTTTGGTTTGCTTTTTCGAGACAGGAATTCTCTGTAGCTTTGGAGCCTGTCCTAGAACTAGCTCTTGTAGACCAGTCTGGCCTTGAACTCACAGAGATCTGCTGCCTCTGGCTCCCAAGTGCTGGGATTAAAGATGTGTGTCACCACTGCCCAGCTGGTGCAATCTTTTTTAACTTTGTCAAAAATAGGCCAAACTGGAAAATGCTGAAATGTCTCAAAAATAAATCATTCATGGAATAAGCCTTACAATAAGTTAGCATTACAGAAATAAGAAAGATATAAACATGTTCTTTATTTATTTTGCAACACTCATATTTGTAATATTGCATTTTATTAGACTTCTTGATATGATCACAAATATCCAAGACAACAAGGTTTATTTGGGTCTGTGGTTTCAGCGGTTTCACACTGACTCCAAACACTTTGGGCCTGAGATGAGGCACAGCCTCAGATGAAGAGGGCAGGATGGAAGCAGGACTGCCAATTTACAAAAGCCAAGAGAGGAATAACACGATGGGCCAAGACCAAAACACCTTCCTCCAACAAGGTACCACCTACAGCTCTACTGAGTCCCAAAAGTCTATTCAGATTGCAACCATTAACACATTCAACCATTGATGTGGGAGGTCCTTCTGTCTATGTACTGTTTTTATTGGTTAAAGAATAAAGAAACTGGCTTGGCCTGATAGGGCAGAGTAGAGATAGGCAGGGAAAACTAAACTGAATGCTGGGAGAAGGAAGGCAGAGTCAGGGAGAAGCTATGTAGCCCCCACTGGAGACAGAAGCCAAATGGAACTTTATCCGGCAAGCCACAGCCACATGACAATACACAGATTAATGAAGATGGATTAATTGAAGATATGAATTAGCCAGAAATACGCTTAAGCTATTGGCTAAACAGTATTGCAAATAATATAGTGTCTGTGTGGTTATTTCAGGGCTCAGCAGCTGGGAACAAACAAGTGGCCTCCTACAACAAACCATTTCAGCTCAGCTCCCACAGGATACAGTCATTCCAGGAAAGCCCTTCTACACAGCTAGCAGGGCTTTACTAGTCTCCTGGAGTGACTCAGTCCAATCAAGCTAACATCATTACATGTCACATGCATCAAAAAGAAATAGGAGACCAACTCAAAATTGCTGAAGAATTTTCATGTAAACTAGTCAACTATATTCAAGGCTGTCAAAAAGTCATTAGGGGAGGGAGAATACCTATTAAAGGTGCTGGTGTTGGAGAGCTAAAATGTAAGGACTCATGATGAGGACTAGTCTCATCAAAAAGCCCCTGCTACCAAATAAAAAAGAATCAAATAGAAAAACCCAATAAACCTTGCTTCCTAACCTCTATGGCCTAGGTTAATACAAAACTGTTGGAGAAAATAATGAAGTCTTTACTCCACATTACTTAATACCAACCAGACCCTGACCAATCTTATTTGGCCTATTAACTACACCAAGGAAACCACTGCCAGAATAAAGATATAAATAGATGACACCTGAATTATCAGTTGCAAACCTGAAACATTCCAAAAGACTCAGCAAGTGCACAGGTGGGCATCACTAACTGGGACCCTATATGTGTTTAAAGTGCTCACGGATTTGAAATAGTATGGGGCAGGTAATAATGTTTCTATATCCTATTCATCATATAACCAAAATTCAGCACAAATAATATAATGCCTAAAGAACACCACATACCATAGGAAGAGTAATTTCTTCATTGTTACCTTCAAAACCTCTGCATGTGAGCTATTTCATTTGAATACTCAGCTTTCAAACAAGGATACAATAAAATACAAAACTGCTCATAGGAGTTCGTTACCTAAGATGTATACGACTACTCCAATGTTTGAAGGATCCTCCAATGACAAAAGAAGTGGGGAGAAGAGGGGAAGGTGGGAGGGAAGGAGAGAGGGTAGAAATACTGTGATACAGGATAAGGACAGGAAAGTTAAGAGGACTTTGGAAGAGAAAAGAGGCCTCAACCCAGAGTTTAGGTGAAATTTCTTGGAGATGAGAGTTGAGAATTTTACACATATTCCAAAAAGATGTCCTATGTAGAGATAATATTCCTTTTTATACAAATATCTACAGTTGCTAGGAATATTAAAATAAAGGCAATGCCTGTGTATGTATCCTGTAGTTTTAACCTTACTCATTTGTCAGTTGTGAACCTGTACCTGCCCGAGAATCTCACAAGATCAAAAAGAGTTCACTGTCAAAACACATCTTTACTCCCTTGAAATCTACTACAGAAAGGACTCATTTGAGTCGTGATTACTGGCTTTGTCTTTTTAGTCTATATTTCTTCCCACTACACATCAGATACTAACCTAGGGACTCCAGTACATCCATGTAAATTCCTAGGGCTGACAAAAGGGTAAAGATCAGGCTGAGCATGCATGAGAACCTGAGATCCTCAGCCCCCATGTGAAAAATTGGATAGATGGCTCATGCCCTGTGACCACAGCACTAGGGAGAGAGCGGGAATAGACAGGAAGATCCTGAAAACGCACTGGCCAGCTAGTGCCACTGAAACAGCAAGTTCCAAGTTCACTGATGGACCAGATCTCAAAAAATTATCAGGAAAAGCAGAAAAGAACACCATAGATGAACTCTGTCTCCATACCTGTTCAAGGGTAAGCACCCTCATGTACATACACATCTCAAATAAATAGTAAGCACGCTAGTGATGAAATTTGAAAGGCACCAAATTCAGGATGGTGATCCAGCCCTGTAGTATTCCCAGACATGCATGACACTCTCTAAGTTCAATTCTCAGCAACACCCAAAAGTAAAAAATAAAGGTCCAAAATATATAAGGCAACTCTTAAGATACTAAAGTACAACTTGTCCTGAAAAGTCCACACCCATCTCATTCATGAGTTTTTACTACACACCCTCACCTCTCCTAAGTGACTGCATCTACATCAGAATCATTTCTAGAAAATGCCAACTATCTCAGTGTGATCTCTTCAATAACACTGTGACTTCTGCCTCTGTGACCTCAGCCTCTCTGTGACTTCAGCCTCACTGTGACCTCAGCCTCTCTGTGACCTCAGCCTCACTGTGACCTCAGCCTCACACAGCCTCACTGTGACCTCAGCCTCACTGTGACCTCAGCCTCTCTGTGACCACAGCCTCACTGTGATCTCAGCTTCTCTGTGATCTCAGCCTCTCTGTGACCTCAGCCTCTCTGTGATCTCAGCTTTACACTGTGACCCCCAGCCTCACATTGTGACCTCAGCCTCACTGTGACTTCGGCCTCACTGTGACCTCAGCCTCACTGTGACCTCAGCCTCTCTGTGACCTCAGCTTTACACTGTGACCTCAGCCTCTCTGTGACCTCAGCCTCACACAGCCTCACTGTGACCTCAGCCTCACTGTGACCTCAGTCTTTCTGTGATCCCAGTCTCACTGTGACTTCAGCCTCATTGTGACCTCAGCCTCTCTGTGACCTCAGCCTCACTGTGACCTCAGCCTCTCTGTGACCTCAGCCCCACTGTGATCTCAGCCTCACTGTGAGCACCATCATCATCCCTTGAACACCATAAAAGTATTTGGAACTGGGGTAACCCAGCTAGCCAGCTCAGTCCCAAGAACAAGTCCAAACTTCTAAACTCTCACCTAGAAAGCTCTGCATTTTCAGTAAAACACAGCACCATCTCCCCACATCAGCACCAGGTCATGAACCCAGCAATATGTAGTAAGCTTCTTCCAGTTTTTGTGAACAGCATCCAAAATTGCAACATTAAATAAAATGGGTACACACTGAAGCAAGACTCTTTTTCCTTTTTTATTACTGTCTGCATTATCCCTGCAGGTCAGAAGAGGGCATCATATCTTATTATAGATGGATATGAACAACCATGTGGTTGCTGGGAATTGAACTCAGGACCTCTGGAAGAGAAGACAGTGCTCATAACCTCTGAGCCATCTCTCCAGTTCGAATCAAGACATCTTAATGAATGTTTTACTACCAAATATGACTGATTGCTGACAGCATTTTTCTTATTACAAACACAATATTTAAGCAGACTTGTTTGTATCAGAAAGTTGGAGAATGTGTATCCCTGGGTCATTTATATGTTAATTAAATAATATAGTAGGATAAAGACAAACTGCTGCTACTGACAAATATATACATATCAATGAAATCTTGACTAGAGAAGACATTGTGTGATAAAGAGAATTATAGGAACTACTTCCCTGAGGCTATTCAGACACTGAGAATAAGATATACTCTGTTTAAAGTTTATAGGTTCTAAAACCATTGGTAAGGTCACTCAAGTTTATAAGAAAATGAATACAAAGAGGAAACTTTTATCCCCATGAAAAGTCTAATTTTCTTGCAATCAATAACACTTGGTCTATTAACTCCATTTTTAGGCTAAGACATCATCTTGAAAACCAACAAGCAAGATGTGTCTGGGGTACCCTGTCATACAACCTCAGTTTCAAGCAAAAACAGAAGCGTCATACTAAGTCACATTAAGACTCTTTGCCAAAGTTCCATCCATTGTAGAACAGTAACATAACAAAAATTAATTGTCAATTCCAATTTCGAAGCATGCTTCATGACCGTCCCTGAAAGGTTTGATGGTAATCCCTTTTCTGCTTATTTTTGGAGTAGGCCATGAAAATTTTATGTGCAAAATGAGACTATAAACTGCAAACAAATATTCTAACTTCAATCTTGAAATGTTTCAATAAGAAAAATAAATTAGTTATTACGCTCTTAAGTTTTTAAGTAACCACCAGCATCCCAGACAACTAACATCAACAACACTGACATAACGCCAATGCTGCAATTTTTACTTTGAAGTATTAGTTTCTATCTTCTTAATCAGAGAAATTGCCTAAACCCATTTGTCCCTTTAAATAATAAGAAGACAAGGAAGAATCCAACCTACACCTCAAGTATCCACCATAACAAAAGATGTGCAAGGCAACTATCCCTCCAGCCAGACCCGCAAGCAGGCAGTGAAGGGAACCAGGTGTGCTCTTAGACAGCCACGAGTTCTTGGATTCAGAAACAGCCAGTGCAGTCCATTTAAGAGTTCTCCTCTCTCGTTACAGCTGCCTCAATGGTCTCTAAGACATTAAGACAAACCCAATACACGGGCTCACAATAATTCAGGGACAATCTATGCAAATGGGAACTAAATTAGTAAATAACTGATCAACTTTACATTTTTAAAAGAAACAGTATTTCTTGCAATATTTTGTTACAACAATGAAAATATAGTGAAGAAGACTACTTTTGAAAATTTCAAGACAAAAACTTTATTAGTAAAAACACTAGGCTACATAAAACATAAGTAAACAAAGATCTCGTATTTCTTTGTTGAAAAAAAAATACAGTTTTTCCTTCGTTATAACCCAGGCTAGCCTCAAACTCATGGCACGTGTTTTCTATTCCTCGGGCTGCCAAGAGCTGTAATTGCCAAGAGCAATTAGAAACATGAGCCAATACACCTGCCTGGCTGCTGATTCATTTCCAACTAAGAAGCTAATTGGGGACATCATTAGCACCTTGTGAAGAAATAATATAATATTGTTGAATATATGAATAGTCTCTGATTAAATATTTTTCCAACTATCCCTTTTCTACTCAGACTTTCCAGAGTCACACACTCGATTTTCAATACTTAGATCCAAACATTATCTTCTCCAAGAAGGCTTTTCCTGGTCCTGCTTTCAATGGAATGCAGTCTCTCCTATCTCTAAACATATCTGCATTCCTAATGTGAAACAATCATTGAAACTTTTATTAAACTGCATTATTTATGTACGTAGGTGTATGTATTGGGGCAGACACCTGCCATGGCTCAAGTGTGAGGCTCAAAGGACAACACGCAGGAGTCGGTTCTCTCATTCCACCATGTTGGCCATAAGGCTTAGTAACAAAGGCCTTTTACCCACTGAGCAAGTTGCTTCACTCCATCCTCTCATTTTATACAGTTGACCAGATACCTATCTCTACACATATCTCTCCAGTCTTCCCTACTAGATTATAATTTATGTGGTGAAAGAGAACATATTGCACTCATATTTGTATCTACCTATTGAAGTTAATATAATACCTATACATAAAACAAAAACACTAGCTAAAATTTCTACTAAAATAAAACAAACACTTGTGTGACTCATGTCTCCTATAAGCTGTCTTTTGAAAGGAAATAAAATCATTTTAAAAGATCTTAATTTTAAATCAGTTCACATATACTCATGTCTAGTTATAAATTTCAATGAAAAAAGATTAAAACTAGAAAGAAAGAAAGAAAGAAAGAAAGAAAGAAAGAGAGAGAGAGAGAGAGAGAGAGAGAGAGAAAAGAAATATCTGCTTTACAAGATACCATTAATATGTTCTTTATAGCAAATGACCTTCCAGAATGTTTATAAAACTTTAAAATTAAATCTACAGGAACCATCTGTGGAAAGTTCCCCTGTTGATTCTCAAGGAAGATGAGAACAATACTGCTACACCTTCTGAACAGAAACTGCCCAGAGATGACACTGACATCATTGAAAATATTCCAGTTGTCGCCTTTCAGAGAAATTCAGGGTACTACTAATGACTCAGTGACATAGGGTGTGGAGATGATTTGGAGTCAGAGATGGCGGCACACGCCTAGAATCCTAACACTCAGGGGGCTAAGACAGAAGGAACACTGTGAGCTGAGGCTAGCCTGAGCTACATAGTTAATTCATATCATCTTTGACTCAATTCTCCCCACCAAAAATTACATTAACGATATAAAATATGAGGTAAATCAATTTGACATAATCAAATTGCTCATTTAGTTATTTTTACATTTAGACTTAATAATATGGCATATAAGTCATTGGGGAACTAAACTAACATAGTAATCAGAAACATGGAACTAGAACATTAATATCACAAAGCCAGGGGGGAAAATGAGGATGTCTGCAATTCAATGACCTTTCGCAGTCCTTCTGCATAGGGCAGGACACTTTTCAGAGTCAAATCTTCAACTGCAAGTGATGTCATTAAATGTCCACAGTTAGAGACACGCACACTGCAGAGCTGCCATAGTCAGTTTCCTGAGTCCTAAGAACATGCTGCTGACATTCGAACCCATTAATAAAATTGCAACACTTACACGATAAATACTTTGCAATAATAGCACAAAATAAATATCCAGTCTTTTCTTGTGATTATTCAGGAGTATATCATAATGAATATTTTTATTAACTGGCAACTCTGTCAAAGGATTTCGCAGCTGACAGATACTGAAGTGTAGTGCTCACTTTCCTGTATTACTGGTACAGGAAGGGACCTGGAGAGACGGTGACTCAGTGGTTAAGAGAACCTGCTGCTCTTGCAGCAGACCTGTGTTCGGTTCCCAGTACCATCTTGGCAGCTCACAACCATCCAATTCTAGGGGTACAATGCCTTCTTCTGGCCTCCATGGGCACAAGGCATGCAGGTGGTATGTATATATACATGCCAGCAAAACACTTGCACACACAAAAAAAGTTAAAAATAAATAAATTTTTTTAAAATTCAAGCAAATCAAGTCTATATGCAAATGCAGTAATATGAGACAGGTTCTTCAAACAGAAAAGGGATATTAGTGAAACACTAGATAAATGAACCTGTAGCTACTTCATTGTACTGTATAACAAGTTGGCTATAATGGTTGCAAAGATAAATATTCCCAATAAACTGATGCACTAGCAAACAAGTTAGAGATGGCCTATTTCATTTTGCCAATGCACAATTTTCTCCGTGGGATGCTTCTGGCATGTCCAGCCTTTTGACAGTGAGACAAAATGGTATCATCTGCAAAGTCCATACTAGCAAACTGCACTTTCTATGATACCTTCCATCAAAAGAACCACACAATGTTTTAAGCATATGCCAGCTAGATGAACAAAAACAGCACCAGTCCCCACGTACATGCATATTCTTCAATGGCAACCAGCTTCCTCTTTCAGTAAGTACATCGGATGCCATGTCAAACACACCTGGGATTTCAAGTTCCCATCAGGTTTCTGTGACTTCCTTCTTCCACATCCCTAGAACTCAGAACCAGCAGCATCCCGATGCTGGCTTCTGAATGGAAGCTTGTTCTCAGTTCTCATCAGCACTATGCTTTAGTCTTATGTGTGATTACCAGGCCATATGTTATCAAACCATACAAAGTTTTATCAGCTGCTTACTTTCCGTCAGTGTGACAAATGCCACCAACCTCATTTCTCTAACATGCATAGCAGTTTCTACAGTTTCTTTGAATGATATGCACAGAGATTTTTAGTAATGCATGTGTCACCATATGGCAGAAATGATAACTCGATTTCTTATTTTGAAAAATGTGCTTTATATGTATAAATCAGATGGGACTTCAGACTAACAGAACACAGGAATTCTCCATTTTCCTTCTGATGTTTCTGAAAATATACACTTACTCCAAGAAGACGTCTAAGCCAGTAAGGATACACAGAGTCTAGGGCTAACCTTAGTAGGAAGCTCTGTTGATAACTGCCAACAGCACGCACTCCGGACACTGCTGGTGGCTTCTGCCTGCATGTGCGTTGGTTAGTTTTGTCAGTGTGATGGCTAGAGTCAGCTGAGAAGAAGGAACCTCAACTGAGAAAACATGCCATCAGCTTGCTCTGTAGGTAAGCCTGTGGACATCTTTGTTGGGAACTGACGTAGAAGGGCTCAGCGCACAGGGCACCACCATCAGTGGACAAGCGGTCCTTAACTGTATAAGAAGGCAGGCTGAGCAGTCACATGAAAAGCTAGACAGCAGAGCCCCTCATGCCTTTTGTCTCAGGTCTTGCCTCCAGGTTCCTGCTATGGCTTCCCTGGATGATGGAATATAAACTTTAAAATGAAATAAACCCTTTTCTCACCAAACTTCTTTTATTAGTGCTTTACTACAACAATAAAAATGCTAACGAAGATATCAGAGTCATTCTTTCATTTATTCTCACAACAGGAAGACCTAATTGCTATAATCACCTCATTTTCCTTTTCGTTTCCTTTTTATTTTTTTTTTTGTTTGTTTGGTTGGTTGGTTTTTCGAGACAGGGTTTCTCTGTGTCCTAGCTGTCCTTGAACTAGCTCTTGTAAACTCGGCTGCCCTAGAATTCACAGAGATCCACCTGCCTCTGCCTCCCAAGTGCTGGGATTAAAAGTTTGTGCCGCCACCACCACCCAGCTAATTTCTATTTTAAAAACACACACTTTACATTTTGCACTTTGTTGAAGTACCAGTAATAAACTAAACCTAGATACTAAGTCCTAGGCAGCTGAGAGCCAGCACCCTCACCCTTAGCTGCATACCTTCCACACACAACCAAGTCATCCCAACTACCTTTCACCAGCGAGACATCTACATTTCCTCCACTTCCCAAGCTGGGTCTAAGTTTCAGTTTCTTAAACAAAGAGCTATTAATCAACAACAACCCTGACAACAGAGAGAGAGAGGAAGTACAAGGCCTGAGTCAGCCCCACAGCATCTCAAGACAATGACCAAATAAGGGCAGTTCCTGCAACACCCCCCCCCCCGCTCCAAAACTTAACCAAGTATGTGCAGAGATATAAAAAAAAAAAAAACTCGGTCTATCAAAAATGCACTAATATAATGGCTGCCTATCTAATTAATTATGTTTGAGATGACCTACTGTTCCAGCTATGCTTAAAAGGACCTGCGTGCCTTTGTTGCAGTTGCCATTTTGTACAGCTGGTTGACCCCACATACTGGTAAATAAACGCTCTTTGTTTTTACAATATATTTGGGGTCTTCTTCAGTGTTTTCTCGGACCCCTACAATCAGGTTTTCGTCATCATTCTGAAAAGATTTTATAGGACAGAAAAAGGTGATAAAACAAAGAAATCTAGATTGAAATAAAGAAAATTCTTTCTTAAATGTGCTCTACATACTAAAAATTATGAAAAATAAAAACTCTTTACATAATGAGTCTCTCTACTAAGTAAACAAGAATCCTAACAAAGAGATGTGCTCAAGAGCTTGAGAAGCAGCCTGGAATACAAACGTAAATGACTTGCAAACTGATCTGGAGTAGGTAGGGATGCGAACCCGAAGTGAGTAAAATTGGTAGCTAATGAAATGATGCATCACATGTGACAGAGAAACGTGATTTCAAAGCTTTGCACCACTTGGTCACATTTCATCAATGTCAAGTACACCTGGTGACTTAAAAATAACTATATAAAACAAAAATAGGCTGCTTTCTGGCCACAGAAATGATAAAAGTGTATCAATCAAAACCGACTAGGTGGGGGGGTGGGACTAGAGAGATAGCTCAGTAGTTTAGAGTGCTCACTGCTCTCCCATAAGACCTTGGTTCAGATTCTAGCACCCTGTCAGGAGGCTCACAATGGCCTGTAATTCCAGCTCCAGGGGATCAGACACATCTGGCCAACAGAGACAATTGTGCTCCTGTCCCTATGCACACACACACCCATAAATGATTGAAATGAAAAATAATTCTTTACAAAAACACTGGCTAATCAGCGCCAGTCTGGCCCGACCAGCAAGTGCAGTGTGTACTCCGGAGGTAAACTCTGGGCTTGGGTGCTACGAAAGCACATGGTAAGGTACAGTGACTTCAGCACTTCTCTTGAGTCCTTCCAGTTACCCAACCTAAAGAAGACTGGGAGAGGAGGGAGAGAAACAGGCATCCTTCCAGACTCATGAGACAGACAAACAGATGCTACCTACAAGCAAGGGCCAGACTGCAGAACTGGCAAGCACACTGTTAATGGTACTCTAAACCCTTCAAATGAAGCTGCTTACAACTTTATTAGGACACTTTCTGAAAAAGAAAAGCATATATTCAACTTGTCCAAATAAAATCCCAGATTAAGGAAGTACCCACTGCCTGATCCACTCTGGTTGCAAGACAAAACATGAAGATCAGCATAAGAAGCCGAACATCACTAGAGGTTCTGCTCTGATCAGAAAACACCAGCCCAGGAGCCCAAGAAGGAAAAGCCAGGCGGACACAGAAAATGAACTCAGCAAAGTCTCAGAAACAGACACAACGTAATCAATTCTGATTTGTACACTACTTTGTTCTGTACTGTTTTCATCCCCCACCACCTTGCCTTTCTAAGGCTGACTCTCCCAAGGGATCTGGTTAGAATGGGAACGGGGTCCCTTGTATCAGCTGTCAGTGCTGAGGTTGATTCAACTGCTGTAAGTGCATTTCTTTCCAGCGTCCCACTGCCATTCTGCATGGAGTTAGGGCTGCCTGTGTCACCTGCTCCTGCTGCTCTCCCTTTATCCACTTTGTTCTCTTCTACTTTTCCTGTTGCTCTAACATTATTCCTAGTCAACCTAACTGATTCCCTTTTCATTCCTACAATCCTTAACTAATAAATCAGTATAAGTAGATTCTCTAGGCTTCTTCATTCTCTAACAATTACTAGAGTTGAAGGGGCAATTATTTTGAATTAGCTACTAGTACATTTAATATTGAGTATATCACTTAAGGCTGCTTTTGCAGTTTGGGGAGCCTAATCTTTGGAGATTATATCCAGTATTATGAAAACACTGAGTCAAGGTTTAGCTACTGAGAAAAAGGAAAATGTCACACGTAGAACCGACACAGCAAACATACTAGTCCCACTTTAACTCCATACATCCTTCACCTAAAATAACAGCTGATTTCAAAAATTCCAACCAATGATCTAATCCAAAATGCAGAGACCCAAAGAAACATGAAAGAACACAGGCACTAGGACTCCTTGCAAATTGATCAACACTATACTAACAGATTACCAGAGTTAAACTAAATCCCAAACAAAGAATTCAAAAGTATGATTGCAAGACAACTCAATGAACTCAAATAAGCAAGGAATTTTTGACTGAATTCAAAAAGAATACAATAAGCAGGTGAATGAAATAAGCAATTCAGAATAAGACATAAATGAGGAATTCAATAAAGAGATGGAATTGCATTTTCAGTGGGTTAAAACAAGAATAGACCATTCAGGTCAATGGATCCTGGATAAAACACTCACATGGAGCTTCCTCCTGCCTCCTAAGGACACCAGTAGCCTCTTATTTCAATGGAAGGACTGAATTTCCACAGCTGCCCTGTGTCATTTAAAGAAGAGCTAGTGTGTGGATGTGTCATGCTGGCCTAGGACCCCAACACTCTGAAGTCTCAGAGGCAGGAAGTCACTGCATGCTGGAGGCTGTCCTGCTCTGCATGTTAAGTCCCAAGCCAGTGAGAGCTTCTCAGTGAGACTCTTAATTCAAAAACAAAAGTACAAATAAAGTAAATAAAAAGATATTGAGGTCTCCAGGAGAGAATGAGTGGTAACAGTGAGGCTTGATGTTTATACTGGCTGAGAATCTAGATGCCTGCTGTGACCATTTATGAACAGCCTTGTGAAATAAAGAGCATTAGTCCAGCTAATCACATTATAAATTCACCTTTCTGTCTCTAGAATTTCAATGAGAGACAAGGCTGTGGAGCGGCGCAGGATGCAGACACTGCAGGGTCACTAATCTTATCAGAACTTCAGTTCAATTTCTGAAAGAGATAACTAATTCAAGCAGGCATTGTCAGCCTAAGCAGTTTTTAGGCAGAAAACAAGTCCATGTGAAGGGGATTCTATTTGATAAATACATTTTTGTTCATTTTAACTAAGTTTTAAAAGATCATTTTTTGAAACATAAGGTGTCTAGCACGAAACACACACACGCACAATCATAATTGATCAAAGAGTAGCATACCAAGCCTCAGGCAACAAGACTGCGTATTCATGTGGAGAAGTGGTTTCTGGGAAGTTGGAGAGGATGGCAAGGCGATGAGGGAGCAGATCGGAGCCATGGTATGTCAGCAGGATCTCCAGGGCTTGGACATTACTCTCCTGGATGGAAGGTAAGGCACAAGTGTCTACTAGGAACTTTAGAAAGACTGATTTTTATGGCAATATTCAAAACTTAAAACTAAATTTTGCATACAGTTCTGATGTTATTTTGAAACACCCTTTGTTTTTCCTTATTTACATCTTTCTTAATGTAACAGTATAAAATTATTTATTTTAAAACTCTAATGGTAGCATTTTTAAAACATACCCCATTTTCTGTACAGTTGTTAATATTACAATGGAAAAGCAGAGTGTAAAAGTATATGCATGAATAACATTAACTACATAGCTCGAAGATTTAGTGTTAATAACCATAATTACTCTATTTACAAAAAGTAATTACCCGAGCATACGTTCTTGCTGAGAGAACAATATTCTGACTTCTGAACTTCTTAAAAAATTCAGCATCATATCTCTGCTCAGATGCATGAGGCGCCCCTAGGATTTCCTGAGGAAAACAATGACAATAAATAGGCTTCTAAATATGGGTGACAAGAAAATATTACAATCCATTATGCCGCTGCCTGCCAAAATAAATATTGCCCAAATTAGTTTATTTCAACTACTAACTGTTAACTTAAGTACTTTACCATTTTAAGGACTATATTAATTTGTAAGTGCTATTAACACTTCAGATCTATAAGTAAATGAAATAGTGAAAATTAAATTGGTTTCTGTAGGACAACCAAAAATCACCTGAAAACAGCAGATAAGCAACAGTTACTATGGCTACTGTTGTGGGTACCAGCCATCTCTACATGAGAATGCCATGATTTTACTACTGCTACAGCAAGTGGTGTTAATATAAGTGAGGCTTTCTTTCACTCAGCAAACACAAATGAAATAAGAGTCCACCATGCCCTAGGGTCACTGCGAGAAAGAAGCACTAGAGATACAGCAAATAGCTCACAAACAAATTCATAGGAAATGAGCCAAATGTATCTTTTTTTTAGACAGGGTCTCTCTGTAGCTTTGGAGAGCCTGTCCCGGAACTAGCTCTTATATACCAGGCTGGCCTCAAACTCACGATATCTGCTTGCCTCTGACTCCTGAGTGCTGGGATTAAAGGCTGAGCCCGGCTGAACCAAGGGTATCTTTTACAGCATTTGCCCAGCACCAGAGAACTCTGAACACGAACTGCATATCAGATGATATAAGAAAACTGGGGTTGATTTTGTTATAAGTAACAATGCCATTGTTGTTTCTCAAAGTCCATATTAGTTACAGATATAGACACAAGGATAAAAATGATAAGGTTTATGGGAGATTGTGGGAAAAAAGGCCGATGTAGGAAGCAAAACATAAAGGCTGTGAGACTGACAGAAGGAGCCCTCTGGGTCCATCACACTATCCTCTACACCATTCTTCCAGTTTGAGTTTTTTATAAAGGAATGCTAAAAACATTCTAACAAACTTACAATGAAATGTTCAAATTGAAAGTGGGCACTGCTTGTATAGCTTTTCTTTCCTAGTTGTTTACAAACTTTTATAATCTTTCTAAACTGCCAACGTGTTCCTCAGTCACCATCCTTAGGTGAAAACATCCTTTAAAACTGGTTCTACTTGATGGACACTCAGTTTCCAACCTACCGAAACTGCAGCTCTGCCTGCATCTCCACCAGTATGACTCTCCTTCCTTCAGCAGTGGCCAAAGCAAACATCTCTGAATCTTTGATGTCTCAAACTCCATCCACGCTCTAGACCCCATCTCAACTCTTTCTCTGATCATATAGGTATGCCTTTTTTCTTCCACTCAATAAACTCCTCCTCATCCCTCTACTGGTCATTGCCATTAATGTCCAAACAATGTCCCTTCCTCCCTCTGCTATAAAACACCATGCAAGCACACAGTCTCAAGGATATGCCATCTTCGATCATGCCCTAGGCCTTTATCCAAACTCCAAATATCAACATAAGCTTCCCATCAGTGGGATCTGCTTATGCTTCTGACCTATTTGGACAAGTCATAACTTCTCAGTTTTCATGTCCTCAATAAAAAGGATAGCAATGATGGCCACAAAGGACTGCTAAAAAATTACCAGATTGTTGGGACTAAGCACATGGGACAATGGCTGATGAACTGTGAAGGTAATTTCACGGGTGTTTCTGAACAAACATTTACAAGGTCTACAGTGCGTCAGATACCATGCTCTGGCCTTAGTGAAAATAAGAAGATCAAACTCAGAATTCTACCTTCCTGTCTCTTATAAATCTGCCTTCACTTGTTAAGGACTAGCTGATAGTGACTTCCTCATAGAGGCGCTCTGAGCATCTCCAGGAGAGCTCAGTATGCTTCTCTCCTCTGCTGCACCAATTCTTCACACCGTGACCTTCACTAAATGTCCAGGAAAACTGCGGCTCATATGTCTCCCTATGTCCAATAACGGCATCATAGCTAGCATGTAGGAAGCACCTAGGTAAAATGTGAATGAACTCACTTTATTCTTATTTACATGGAATTAAAAAATTAGCCATACCCGATGATGAAAATGCAAAGCCTGTCTCTAGCACTATGTAACTGACAAACATGACAGCCAAACATTCTCATTACACAGTATTACTAGGCAAGTTTGTCCAAGACATCTACTTCTAAAAGGTTAATTTCCAAAAAAGAGTGGTTTCAAAAGGACTTCAAAGGTCACTATCATAATATAATAACAATACACTTACTATTGTCATACAGAGATCAGCATACAGTAGCCAATGAATAATGAACATAGTGCCTGAAGTTCTAGCAATAGCAATAAGAAAACACAAGGAGATCAAGGGGATTCAAATTGGAAAGGAAGAAGTCAAACTTTCATTATTTGCAGATGTTATGATAGTGTACATAAGCGACCCCAAAAACTCTACCAAAGAACTCCTACAGCTGATAAACACCTTCAGTGATGTGGCAGCATACAAGATCAACTCAAAAAAAATCAGTAGCCCTCCTATATACAAAGGATAAAGAAGTAGAGAGGGAAATCAGAGAAACTTCACCTTCCTCGATAGCCACCAATAACATAAAGTATCCTGGGGTGACAGTAATCAAGAAAATGAAAGATTTATTTGACAAGAACTTTAAGGCTTTGAAGGAAGAAATTGAAGAGGACACCAGAAAATGGAAGGATCTCCCATGCTCTTGGATTAGTAGGACCAACATAGTAAAAATGGCAATTCTACCAAAGACAATCTATAGATTCGATGCAATCCCCACCAAAATCCCAACAAAAATCTTCACAGACCTTGAGAGAAAAATAATTAACATTATATGGAAAAACAAAAAACCCATAGTCACACTGATGAATATCTCGAATATAACCATAGAACATTTGTCTGGCGATGGAGATAGAGACAGAGACCCACATCAGAGCATTGGACTGAGCTCCCAAAGTTCAGATGAAGAGCAGGAGGGAGAAGATGAGCAAGGAAGTCAGGACCACGAGGGGTTGGTCCACCCACTGAGACAGTGTTCCCGATCTAATGGGAGCTCACCAAGGCCAGCTGGACAGGGACTGAATGTGCATGTGATCAAACCGGACTCTGAAAGTGGCTGACAATGGAGGTTGACTGATAAGCCATTGATAATGGCACCAGGACTTGTTTCTACTGCATGCACTCACTTTTTGAGACCCTAGTCTATTTGGATGCACACCTTCCTAGGCCTGGATGGAGTGGGGAGGGCCTTGGACTTCCCACAGGGCAGGGTACCCTGTCCACTCTTAAGACTGGAGGGGAGAAGGGGGAGTGGGGGAGCAGGAAGGGAATGGGAGGAGGGGAGGAAGTGGAAAGTTTTGAATGGGAAAATAAAAATACAAAACAAAATAAAATAAAAATTAAAAAAAGAAAATTATGTGCATAGTCAAACTCAACATTACAAGGACCTTTTCTAAGATTTTATCATTCAATAAAATGCAAGTGATTATGAAAATAATGAAACATACTGTACAGACATAGGCAGTTTCCAATATGTTTATTCTTAATATTACCTCAAAATGTCCCAGAACTGGACTGAAAAGGAAATGCTCTAAAGGAAAATGACCAGCCAACAACCAAGCCAGCGGCAGCCAATGAACTCACCAGGAGCTCCTCACAGCTCTCTCATTAAATTATACCCTCATTGTGAGCAGCCACAGGAAGAACTAGTTTTTTAGTGTTTTCTTCTCCTCCTCCTCTTTCTCCTCCTCTAACTTTTCTTCCACCTCCTCCTCCTTCTTTGGTCTCACTACATAGCTCTGGCTGTCCTGACACCCACCACCTACTATGTAGACCAGGCTAGCCTCAGGCTCACAGGGATTCATCTGCCTCTATCTGCCGAGTGCTCAGCCCATGCCCACCATGCCCAGCATTTTTTTTAATGCTCGGTGAGAGTGACAAGGATCTAATTTCATCTTCTCCATGTGATCTCCAGTCTGCCAGCAGCAGTTTTTCTTTCACTGTTTTGTTGGATAACGTTAAAGGGGTTGGGGAATCCAAGGCTTGAGTTTGCATGAATGATCAGAAATGTTAAATACCATCAGCACTCTTAGGCCAAGGGCATGGCCACAGAAGAGAGCCTCAGCACACTGCTCAGCAGAGGGCAGTTGCCCCAGTTGGGAAAAGAAGAAACCCGAGCAAATTTAATAAGATGATCACATGAAACACATACACACAAACTAAACTGTTCCTAGCCATTGAAAGTGGTCATTTCCACCTATTATTTTTGTTGACATTTGGTCTTCTGAAATAAAGTCTCATTCTACAGCCCAGGCTGCTTTCAAACTCAAGACAATTTCCCTGACTCCACTTCCAAAAATTTGCCACCATGACAAGCATGGCTACCGGATATCCAGCTAATACTTCCATGCTTAACATGGGACTGGTACAACACAATGTCAAAATGCCCAACATGGGATATATGTGCTCGTGTTCCCAAAGAACAAAGAATTATATTGCTATTAAATTCAAGAGTGGCTCTAATAAAGATCAAAGACCAATCAACTAAACTCAGTTCACTAGCAAGTCATTAAAATGGGCGAGAATGTTCATTCTCTAAGTATTGACACTCAGTATGCCCTGAAACGCAATACTAGAATCAAGTCTGTGCCATTACCAGGAAATAAACAATTAGTAAATTAAAAAGGATTTTAAATCTAGAAAGCAGATGTGCACAGAAATAGATAAAGCCTTTTTATCCTGTAGTCTAACAAAACAACTTTTAACCTTTTATAATTTCTATTTTTTGTCAAAAGCAATCTAATAGAGAATTTGATTTTTCAATAAATTAATTTTCCCATATACATAACCTCGGAGACCAAAGTATCAGACCCTAGGGCAGCAATGGCACGTGTCAGAGACGATGACGAGCACAACTGGTGGGCTAAACTCACTCCTCACCTCATATGTTGCAAGTCGATCTAAGAAGGTTAATAACTTCAGTCTACAACGGCACAGTTCCTTTTGTTCCAGGGTCAACCTGTGTGAAAGAATTCGATTGAGCTGCTCACATTTACAGACACATGCTTCTCTAAGAAGAAAAACAGCAAGAAAATAGCCCTTGTTCCCTTGTTCCTGTCAACAGCTCGTAAAACTGTTGGTCCACCCACTGATAAAGTGCCCAATCTAATGGGAGCTCACCAAATCCAGCTGGACTGGGTCTGATTGAGCATGTGATCAAATCGAACTCTCTGAATGTGGCTGACAATGGGAGCTGACTGGCAAGCCATTGATAAAGGCACAGGGACTTTTTTCTACTGCATGTACTGACTTTTTGGGACCCTAGTCTATTTGGATGCAAAGCTTCCTAGTCCTGGATGTAGGGGGGAGGCCCTTGGACTTCCCACAGGGCAGGATTCCCTGCCCTCTCTTAAGGAGGGAGGGGGAGGGAGGGGGGCAAGTGGGGGAGCGGGAGGGCGGTGGGAGGAGGCGAGGAAGTGTAAATTTTTGAATGAAAAAAATAATAAAATAATAAAAGAAAAGAAAAAAGAAAAAAAATTGTATGCAAAATCCTGAGGGCTAAACAAGTCGCTGCAGTAGCTTACTGAGTCCCACAGCAGAGAGCAGGGAAACCGCCAGGGGTTTCCTCCAGTGAGCAGTAATAAGTGACTCACGTTGAAAAGTTCACTAATTTGAGGAGCTCGCGTCTCTTCCTGAGCTCTTTCTGCCGTTTGCTCTTGGCAGACTCTTGGTCAGGTGGAGTGAGCTCCTCATAGGCGATGCTCTCGATGTCTACATCACCCGGTAACGTGAATCTGCAAAGAGAAGAGAACTCAGCTGATTTCTATTAGCGTAGTTTGATTCTTCCATGTAATGAAAAGTTACTCTCTCCTATATATATTCAACTAAGTTAATTTCCACCAAAATAGAAAAGATCGCTTTTTAAATTTCTGCCAAACAGCATGATTCATTCACTATATCCACGGGATAAGTAATAAGGGTAAGCAATGATGGCAGACCTCTCAAAGAAAAAAGGGTATCTACCTAGGGAAACGTAAAGAGTCGAATCGAGGCTGAGCAAAGTATGCATCCAAAGAGAATAGGATCCCAAAAAGCCAGAACAAGCAGTAGTGACAAATCCCAGTGCCACTGTCATTGGCCCCTCAGTCTGCCTCAACTGTCAACCACATTCAGAGGGACCAGTTTGATCCCATGCTCGTTCGTTCCCAGCCCAGCTGGAGTTGGTAAACACTAAAAGTATTTAGTAGGACCCCACAGGCTGATATGTGATGCCACAAGCCCCAGCACTTAATGAGTATGTATGGAGCGTGATGTGCCCTCAGCACCAAACCACCACCGGCAAATATATGTAACCGAAAGGAAAGCAAGCCCTGATCAATTGTAACAGCTTTAACAGTGTGGCTTTACATCTACCTGGCCCAATGCCTCAGCTGACTTCTCCACATCAACTCTGCAGTGAGCATAAATCTACAAAACTAACCTGCCATCGTCCGCCCCCTTCCCTATTGCCACAAGAGCCTCCAGGTCGGTGCCTTTCAAGCCATACTGTAGCAGCTCCTTGGCAGCATCCACATTTTCAGGAACCCTCTCCAAACACTCATGGAGAACCCAGGACCGCTTCTTTATTTTGCTCTACATACAAAGAAAAATACATAGGCATTTAAGAACAGATGCATCATATAAAACCAGATGACTGCTATCTGGAATTAAAGGTAATAACTAGATAATTATAGATAGTAACTATACATTTTGTATTAGGGTTACTAAAGAACTTGGTCCTAGGTAGCTCCTTGAGGTCGATCTAAAAGCCACGAACTCAGTTCACTATTGGTGAACGCAACTGAATATGGGAAGTGTGATTCCAAGCAGCATTTAGGATTTTCAGTTTGTTTGTTTAAACTTTTTCATACAATATACTCATCATATTGTTTCTCTATCCCCAACTCCTTCCAGATGCTCCAGACTCCCCTACCAACACAGCTCCGTGTCTTTCTCTCTGTGTTTGTCTCTCCTAAGGTGAATGGGACCCAATAAAATAAAGTACCAAAATGTAAACACTATGTGATAAACAAAAAAGCGTAGTCCTTTATGTATTGAACAACTACTGCTGGGTGTGGCCTGCCCTGGAGTGTCGTTGATACACTTAGACCTGTGTGGGACTTGTGCATAGTGTCACATGTCTGCGAGTTCACACATGAATCAGACCTGCTGTTTGGAAGAACCTTAGTTCCTTAGTCTTCCACCTCCTTACAGCCTTTTCTCCTCCTCCTCTTCTACACAGATATGTAAGTGTGAGCCCAAGCCGAGCATGGTGACAGCTGGGGGTCGCCGGCAGAGAACAGCTCTGGGGTCAGTGGGAGTCACAAAGGAGTAGAGCTGGGTTAGAAGAAAAGGCTGGAAGGTGTGGAGAAAAGAACTGCGGGTGGGTGGTGGCCCTGGGTCCACACCAAGAAAAGTTGCCCCGGCATCATTCTGTTCAACTCCAATGAGCCACAGTGAAACACAAAAGCTCTCTTCCCCTTTCCTAGAAGTCTAAAAAAAGATCTTTTGTAGCTGCCTCTAGATAGGGCTCTGGTAGTACAGACGAGAATATAAAGTAGAGGGGTAAAATAAGGTGTTTTCCAGAGTGAGAAACATGCTTAGCTTCAAATAGAACTACGGGAGCACCATGTACCATGGTTACATCTTAATTTGACTGTGAGATGTATCACACAGGGTCAAGCTAACCCAAATCATAAGCTGTTCCTTGGAAAGTTTTTCTTGCCAATCCTGGCCACTGTCTCTACTAACTTGCCAACTCTGACGTATATCCTGCTTCTGGGACATGTACTGTTTGCTAGGACTTAAACTTTCTGAAGACCACCTCAGCTCACTGGCACTCAAGTAGGAGACGGCCAGCTTCTCTCTCCATCTCAAACCATTAGAGATCAGTGTGGTTCAAAACAATCCTAGGACATCTTTCCATGCAATCTGTCCTGACTATTCTCCTAAAGGAAGCCTCTTGGTGTGAAGGTATTCCTTCAAGTTCTGTTCACCTCTTTATCATTAATCTCTGGTTAGCAGAAATGCAAATCTCATCATTGAGACTCTCCTAATGGTTCTTAAGTAGGTCCTGACCAATGTCAGTTGAAGAGAAATTCAATAATGGAAATAATCACAGAGATGACTGGTTTATTGGAGAGTGTACATTCAACGTCTTTAGCATCAAAGTCCTGCTGCAGAAGAAAGATGTTCTGACAATTTTTCCAAGGTAGCACTTATTTACATATACAAAAATTAGCAGTGTGAAACACTCTATAAACAAAAGAATCCATAAATATTAATTTCATCAAGTTACCACAAATATTGACACATACCAAGTAATTCTGAATTGAAGCAATGTTGACAGCTGACTTCCTCCACTGCCTCTGATAGACAAGGTCGGTATCCAGGCCGTACGTGTGAGCCAAAGACAAGGCTTCTTCATACTCTTCACTTTCAATCTTTGTCAAAGAAACAGACATGAATTACCCATGAGGCTGTTCTGGTTAGAGGAAGGATCAAGACAATCACCTGACCTATGCGACAAGTTATAAATACACATGCAATGTTACCAGAAGCACATAGAATTCTAAGAAGCAGGTAAGTCTCCTGACTTCTTTTTGCACTTCAACAAATATGATACAAAGTTTTTGCTTATACAGTCAAATGGGGACAAAACTGAGACCAGCGCAGGCAGTAGTCTGGTTCAGGTCAACACTCATTCAAATGATTGCCAGAGCACAGCGAGTCATTCTGAGAGGTGGTGTTGGCCACATAGGCTTCCAGGGCAGCTGCTGAATGCTTCCCTCACCATCTGTGATCTTAGTAGAGAGCTGTACCTAATGACAGGTAAGAGGGACAACTGAAAACACAGAGGTAGCAAAAATCTCAGGCTAGAACCAATGATGACTCAGTGGGTAAAGGTGCTTCACACCAAGTCTGACAACCTAAGTTTAATCACAAGAACCCGCATGGTGGAAGGAGAGAACTGAATCCTGCACGTTGTCCTCTGACCTTCAAATACGCACCATGGAACTACTCAAACACACACACATACACACACACATACACACACGCTAAATAAATTAAATAAATAAATGAAATGAAAAAAATTTAGGCCATAAAGTAGATAACTAAACAGAGTGAATTGTTTTCTTGATTGTTTTACGTGTGTGTGTGTGTGTGTGTGTGTGTGTGTGACGCATGCTTGCAGGCCAAAACAAGGTAAATATCTTCTTCAGCTGCTTTCTACCTTACGCACTAAGGCAAGGTCTCTCACTTGAACTCAGAGCTCACCGATTCAACTATTCTAGCTAACTGGCTTTGGGGATTCCAGCTTCACCTCAGGAGCACTGAGGTTCCATGCAGACTGCATGCCCACCAGGCATTAAGCTGAATGCTGGCATGTGAACTCTGACCTCATGCTTAGTCCCCTGGGCTGTCTTCCAGCCCCTGAGTTCCGTATCCACTGCTTTGATTCTGATTACTCAGTTAGAAAGAAGGCATCGTTCTAAAAGCTTACAGAACTGGTATTTCTGACATGTCAGAGAGACGACATGCACATGCCCTTCTTGAATTTCTTTTCTTATTGAAATAGCTCTGTAATAAACACGAGCAAGGAGCAGCAGGATGGCTCACCTTTCTCTGATAAAGCTCCTCTGGAGTTGTGGAGCGCAGACTCACAAGGCGGTAGTTCTTAGTAATAGCTCGCGGCCGTTTCCTTGGAGGTGCAAACCTCTCCATCTCTGTCACTAAGTAAAGACCTTGTTTGATGTAACCAAAATAGCGAGCCTTGGCAGACATGTCATGATCAGAGTCAGAATCCTCTTCTCCTTCATCTTCTTCCCCAGCCCTCATCTCCACACGAGATCGTTTGGGGGCAAGTTTAATTTCACACTAAATTGAAAAGAGAGATGTAAAATTAATTATAAGAAACAAAAGACAGATTTTTAAAAGGCGATGAAAAAACTTAATTTAATTATACTCTGGTTTGATTCATTATGTGTCATTCACAACCAATCCAAAGGAAACAAAGAAAATCAAAGGCCTAAAATATACACATTCATATGGTTTCCAAATCTTTAAAGCTGAAAACCACTTTAAAAACAGGACATTAATATAAATATCTGCAATTAGTTCACAGAAATAAAAAGTTGGAAATGTGAGTTTCTTCAACTTTTACTATGTCTGTGCTTGCCATAGAAAAACAAGAAGACAATTTAGAAAATGGCATGAAGGTATTTATTTTGGTTGCCAGGAATAATCTTCAGATGTCCCTGCCCACCAGCTTCACAAATGCTGAGGGTGAAGGACTGGCTGCTAGGACAATTCCACTGAGACCTCACAGAACTGGGTTGGTGTTGAAACCATGGTTTTCTGTAAGGAAGATCTTTGACTGGATGATAAACTTCAGCCCTAAGAATGCCTTTCACTGTGCCCACAGAAGTAAAGCTGCAGAAGGCTGCACCCCTGAAAGAATTAAATAAGAACTCTAAATGAGCAAATGCAGCTATAAAGAAACGGCCTTGCTAAACAATGGTGGCGCATGCCTTTAATCCCAGCACTCAGAAGGCAGAAGCAGGCAGACCTCTGTGAGTTTGAGGCCAGCCTGGTCTATAAGAGCTAGTTCCAGGACAGGCTCCAAAACTACAGAGAAACTCTGTGTCGAAAAAAAACAAAAAGAAAACGAGAGAGAGAGAGGAGAGAGAGAGAAGGAGAGAGGGAGAAAGAGAGCAAGAGCCTCTACTTTCAACTTTTTCACAATAATAACATTTTTCTGAAAGGAAAAAAACTTTAGGTTACCATACTTTGAGGAAATAATAATATAAACATTAATTAGTTCCTAACCAGGAAGTAATGATAGCATTCTACATTTTCAAATGATTCATCCCAGAGAAAAAGAAAAATCTATCATGTCCAGCAAAGATGAAATGTTTTAAAGGAAACAAAATTGCTATAAATGTTCTTTATTCTCTTAGTAATGCAATGCATTTGATTCATGGTGATGTGGTTTATCACATTAGATTCAATATTTTATTTCAATAACAGCCTTCTATTCCGACAGAGAACTGTATCACACACAAATAAAAAGCCAAATAGTCAGTTTAGTGCCCATGGACTCTCAAAGAGAGAAAGCTCACCTCCAAACTTAAGAAACCCCCATCGTGGGTAGCAGTGACTTGTGGGGACGGCTCAAACCATTCACAAGATTTTCCCAGTAAATTCTTCAAGGTTTTCGCTGATGAGACAGTTAATGCACCAGAGCACCGAGCCAAGGTTACTGCACCGTCTGCCCACCAATTGACATCAATCAATGGGTAAAAGGACTCTTTATCTAGAGGGAAAGAAACTGTGAGTACATCTGCAAAAGTGGTTTAAGTACAAAACATTTAACATAATATTTTAAACTCCAAGCTATTCATATTTGGGGGACTTCAAAGATGCCTTAAAAAAAAGGAAGAAAAAAAAAATAAACCTGAAACCACCCTTCAAATTCTTACCCAGGTAAAGATAGAAAAGGTACAGTAATTCATTCAAGAAATGCCTAAGTGGCAACGACCAGGCAAAGTTATAAAGCTATAAAAGAAAGCAAAGTAAGGTCATTCTCTTCAAAACAATGATACACAGTTGTCAACTGGAGTTTAGTGCTGGAACTCTTCCTTAACATCTGTAAGACCCTGGGTTGGAAACCAAGGCGGGGGAGGGTGGACATGACACAGGACAGCACACAATTCATCAAAGACATAATTATCTACTCAAGAGAGAGAGATGCAACCATTTTCAGCATAGTAAATTGAGAAGTGAATGTATATAAATCACATTCATTCAGAAGTGAATGTATATAAATCATTGTGTGTATACACAATGTTATAAAAGATCTTTTAAAGTGTATTCCTATCACTGTCAGGGACATTTAAAAATCAAAAATGTATAATATTTTAAAAAATAACAGCTTCCAGGGACGATATGCTCCTAAACATTTAACTAACAGAGAAAAAAATTAATAAAGAATTCTGATAATAAAATGAATTATGGTTTACCAAACTAAGGGATTTAAAAGGAAATGTCATGATATTTTGTTATGATTTCATAGCACATTTTTAATGGTGATTATTCCACAATGGATATAATATTGCTTAATGATGATGCCTATAAGACTAAGTCATAAAATTTAAAGCATGCTTAAACTCAAAAAGAGAAGACATTTAAAGCATACTTAAACTCAAAAAGAAAAGATGTTTAAACTAGTTAGTCAGACTGAAAACAACTCATTAATTTAAAAAAAAGGCAACCCTAACACATTTCTTCAGATGGAAGCCTCAGATAGTTTGTTTAAATTAGGAGTTTCGAGAATCATGCTTGCATCTGGGGCTTATGTTCCAAGCAGATGGAATAAAAAAAAAAATACTACATTCAGGTATCAATAAAAAAGAAAAATAAATAAACGATCATGACTTCAAATGCAGGAACTCTGGGAAATGATGAAACAACAAAACATAAACTCATGTGCCAGAGGGGGAAGAAGACACAAATGACGACAGAGACAGCCTAGTCAATCAAAGCACAGCAGAATAAAGGAAAGGCATGAGGGCAGCTACAGTCCCAAAGAATCTTGAACTGAAAACCAACCAACTCCATTACATATTGCATTCAAGATGCTAAAGCTAGCACACAAACAATACGAAAAGTTACAAGAATAAAAACTTCACTCTCAAAGGCAAAAAACAGAACTCCTGTCCAACCTCTCAGCAGAAGAAAGCAGAATGGAACAAAGAGATGTGTGAAGCCCTGAAAATAAATAGCTGCCAGCTGTGACTACTATATCCAATGAAGTTATCTTTTTAAAAAAATCAATAGAGAAAAGAAGGCATTTCAAAGTAAGTTTCAACTGAAAAAATTCCTAACTACCTAGCCAGCTCTGCAGAAGGTACTTAATGGACGCCTACACATAAGGGCAGCTTTAATCATAAGAGCATAGGAAAGAGTAAATTCCATGAGAGGAACAGAAGAACAAAAGAAAAAGAATCAGACATGTCCAACTCAGGAAATCACTAAAATGAACAAAGGGAGAAAGAAAAAGCCAACAATAATCGGACCAATCAGGTGAATAACACACAAAATCACACAAATCAGCACATCACTACTAATAACAAGAACAGAGATACAGGCAGAACAGATGGTTCAACGGTTAAGAGCACAGGCTGCTCTTCCAAAGGATCCAGGTTCAATTCTCAGCACTCACATGGCAGCTCACAACTGTCTGTAACTTCAGTTCTGAGAGATCTGACACCTTCACACAGACATATATGCAGGCAGAACACTAATTTACATACAACAAAAATAAATAAATCATTCTTAAAAAGACTAAAGATAAATGGCCATAACTTATCAATTATAAACTCAGTTGCTGGTTGGACTAAGAGCCAAGATATATTATTTGGTCGTCTACAAAACACATCTCATGTAAAAGGCTGAAAGTACTATAATCCAAAACAAGCAAGAGGAACTATATCCACATCTGATAAAGAAGACATCGAGTCCAAATTAGTCAAAGAAATTTTTAAGATACTACTGTATATTAATAATGGAAACAATCTATGCAGAATATGCAAAAGTTGTAAATACATGAACTGAACATTAGTGAACACAACTTCATAGATAAAACTTTTGGGGAATAAACAGATGAGACAGGTCCAGATTCAAAAATATGCGGATTTTAATACCTCACTAAATCAACAGACAGATCACCCACATGCACCCCTTCAAAAACAATTAAGACATAAACTTCAGAGTCAAACTTCACCATATCAAATAGATTGAACAGACATCTAGATACATTCCACCTAACAACTCTGGAATATGCATTCTTCTCAATAGCCCATGGAGCTCTTTCTAAAATAGATTATGTATTAGATTATAAAACAAATCTTATCAAAAACCAAAACAAGAAATATAATCATCTCCAGCTGACCTGATCTAGTGGGAGCTCATGGACTCCGGACTGACAGCTGGGAATCTGCATGAAACTGAACTAGGCCCTCTGCATGTGGGTGACAGTTGTGTGGCTTGGTCTGTTTGTGGGACTTCTAGCATAGGAACCAGATGGTGCATGAACTGGCTTTTTGGAGCCCATTCCCTATGATGATATAGCTTGCTCAGCCTTGAAACAGGGGATAGGAGTTTGGTCCTGCCTCAACTTGAAATGCCAGGCTTTGTTGACTCCCCATGGGAGGCCTTACCATCTCTGAGGAGTGGGTGGGGGGTGGAGAGACAGTGAAGGGGGAATAAAAGGAGAGGACGGAGGGTGAACTGTGGTTGGAATGTAAAACAAATAAAAATAAAATAAAATAAAAAAGAAGAGAAAAATAATGAAGTTTAAAACTTTTAAAATAAAACCATCTCTTGCATCTTATTAGATCATGGTATAGTAAGGTAGATTTCAACAGCTGGGAAACCAAAGAAACTACAAAATCCACAGACTGAGCATTCTTGAAGGATAAACACACCACTAAAGAAATCAGGAAGGAAATTTTTTAAATTCCTAGAATTACATAAAAATAAAGGCACAACTTAGAATCTTTGGGATCCAGCAAAGGTGTTTTTTATTAAAATGAAAGTTTATAGTTATAAGTTTTTGCATTTGCACTCAGAGTGATCTCAGATAAACAAGAGGGGATGTTGTTAAAGTCTCAAGAAAAAGAACAGCAGCAAACACCTCCTATCACGCCAGAATTAACCTGATACCAAATCACAGTAAGGATGGACAAAAGAGAAAACTATAAACTTAAGTTCTTAATAAAGTACTTGAAAACTAAATTCAATAGCCCATGAAGAAGATCATATATCTAGAGCAAAAAAGTCAAAGGAGCTCTCATTTCTTTTGTTTCAATCTACTATTTAAGAATTATTTTCACTTAATAGTACATCTTGCTCACTTTACAAAACAAATTATTTCAAATATAATAGTGTATAAAAATTTAGAGAGAAAAACCTATAAACCTAGCAAACAAAGAAAAACTAAACCAAAAAAAACCCACATGCCTTGCTACAATTCTGTGGTAATTCCAAGGTGACGAAGGAGATTCTAGAGGTTTTTTATATCTACCGAATACTTAAGTAATAAGAGAGGACATGTAAAGCTGTTGCAGACATATTTCTTACACCCACTCACCTTTTATTTTCTTCCTCTTCTCTGGAGATGACCTCCAATCAGGATTAAGCTCATTGTGCCCCGGCTAAATAAAAAAAAAATTGTGCTGAATTTATTTTAAGTCAAACATGTAAAATAAATATATAAAATAAAATTTAAAACTACAAGAAGCTCCCCAAGACCCAGGAAATTTTTACAATTGAAAAAAAAATGTGGAAATGAAGTTTGCCCGTGCTCTCTATTCTAATCCAAGCCTTCCTCGGTATAGCAGTGTGGGGAAACAAATGTCACTGCCCTTAGTGCTCACAGGCAGGAACTGTGCCTCATTATGCACACAAGGTAAATCATGAAAGCTAGCCACACTGCTGGTTTATTCTATGTGCATGTCCCCACACTAGGACCATGTCATCTATGCAGATGACATGCCAAGGACAGCAGCACCTAGGTGCTCACAAGTCACAAGGAAGCACATCCCAGGTCACCTGCTCTTAGAACTCCATGGACACAGTCTAAGGAACAGCCTTGTTTCCCTTCGTTTGTAACTGTTGGAGCTCAGGACATTAACACCACACCCCAAGGTACATCACCTTACAAAGGTGACTTCGAACTGACAAACACCTAAAGCAATGTGTCTCTGACCTTCTCCTGCCCTATGACAGCCCCTTATTCTCCCCAAAAGGGAGTCACAGGAACCAGAAATCCTCTTCCACAAGGAGGTCAGAAAATTAGGGCTCCTACTCCAAAGAGAGCCATGCACCCTACAAGGTTCTTCACTTGTAAAGACTCTCTTGCCACTGAGTCTAACCACACACATCTGTGGTGGAAGGTGCTGACAGAAAGGCCACAGAGGATGACAGAGAGTCCCTGCAGGCCTTGCCCATGGCCCATTACTACTAGATTACAACCTTTGTGTCCAATCACATTTCTGCATGGCTGTCCTGGGAGTTATCAATCGTCACCCTTATTCTGCTCCCACAGTTTCTGGCACCTAGTGTTTGTCAGCAGAGAAACTGACTTGCTCTAAGACCTCAGAATGAGGTGGATGAGATGATCCTGGAACTACTAACAAAAACCAATAAAAGAGAGAGAGAGAGAGAGAGAGAGAGAGAGAGAGAGAGAGAGAGAGAGAGAGAAATGGGATCTGCTTTCCAGAATCTGCCTACAGAACCTGTTAGAGAACAGAAAAACCAGTATTTTTCTTTCCTTCCAAACACAGCTCATTTTCCCTCCCTTGCAAGAGAAAGTCATTGATTAACAAAATGTGCTGTGCCTTTCTCTTAGGGACTGATCTTTTGTTATCCAGGTCTGTGTGACCTATGTAACCACACCAGGGAGGTGAAGAATCCACCTTTCTGCCCCACTATACTCTCTCTGCTTTTGTGTCTGTTAACAGCAAATACACAGCCCTTTGCAGTACAGCAGTGGTCAAACAGATGGTCTTCTAAGAACATGGTCATGTTTTGTTTATACATCAGCTTAATTGCCAGAAGGAACTAAAACAATGTTTTCTTAGATCTAAGGATTTTATTTCCTGATTTTTTTTAACCACTAGAATCAGTCTCAGTCTCTCACAGAAAGGAACAATATTTCAAGTGTATATTCACTGTGCAAATATTTATTAGTGTTTAATATGCAAAGCCCATGGAAGAGCTTCGAGTGAGATGTGCGTAGTGCTGACTCACAAGAGTCCACAGTTTAGTGAAGTTGGGAAAACAGCTGAGGGCTCTAACAAGATTAATCACACAAGTTCCCATCTTCCCACTTGTCCTTCATGGATTCAACATTTAACAAAATTAGCCTAACACCTACTCTGTATCAAAGAGAAATACAATTAAAATGGAAAAGATAAGCTTCTATCTCACTTTCTACACCTACACAGATGTACAGGCTGGAAAGTAATAAAACTTCAGAGAAAAATTAAGACCAAAACCAAGATGTAAAGATATAAACATAACATATGGGAAATGTATGAAACGAAAATTATTGAAACAACTTGACTCTCTTTTAGACATGAACAAATTTAGTACAGAGATTTCCAGCCAGATGGATTTTTCACACTGACAATGAAAGCCAAAGTATTTAATCAACTCAAAACTGGATACAAAGTAAATTAGAGTAGGCAGTCCCATAACTATCTCTAATCATTAGTCTTCACAGAGAAAATACTCAATCACACAAAGTATATTATAAAAACTAATAAAGCGGCAAATTGCATGAAGAAAGTCCCAAATGAGCTGAATCCACAATTTTGGTAAAGAACTGTAAAGAAGTACAGGGCAGTAGTAACAATGTTTTCTTCTCAGACAACAATTATAACCTGGCTATATTACATTCTGCCATATAATTGAATATCAATTCATTCATTGGGCTATCCATTGTTTTCCAAACATAGCCAAGAAGGAGGCAAAGTTCTGCCCTGCCTGCTGGACCAGGCTCACTTGATGACTGCCAGAGGAATGAGAAAAGCCCAACTGTCCGAGTATTTGTCAGAACCGGAGAGTCCTCTTTAAAGGAAGTCCAGCGACTTTGCATACACATGCTCATATATCCAGTAAATGACAGTATTATGCCCTCCCTGGTGGCTACTGCATTTGCACATATTCGGTGTCTGAATATGAACTGCACATCAGTGCATGTCACCCAGACAGGCTGCGAGGTGAAATCTCTCTCTTGAGTACATTGTCTCATACGCTAGTACTTCATTTGCTCAAACACACATCTGTACTTTTAAATGGAAACACTGCTAGTCAATATTCTGACAAAAGGATGGAATCTTGATTTCACCATATAGTGATAGCATATTAATTTCTTTTTGCACTTTTTTACATCTATTAAAATGGGAACTTTTGCTAAACTGATTTGCTATAAGACCAATTGCTCTGTAAAAACCCAAGCAGCAATGCGTAAATTTAGTTCCAAGAATACTACTCCCCAACACTACAGTACAAACCTCTCTTCCTGAGCTTTTCTTTTCAATATTAAAATGTTACTTTAATTTTTTTCTCTATAACTGTCCTGGCAAGACTATGACTATCTTAAGAGACCAGACTAGCACCTACTGTTTTTTTACCACAAAGCTCAGCAGATTTAGCATTATGGTTTTATAACCATGGTTATAGAAAAAAGCTATTCCATTTTATGGAACAGTTACAGCTAATCCTTATGTTCACTATAGTGCACCAGGTTTTAATACCACATAAGCTAAAGTCCCAATGCAAAATACACAAGCTAGTGTCACCACTTCCCAGGACACAGGTGAGACTCTGACAAAGTCAGTTGTCCAAACAACAGAAAAGTTACCACCTTCACCTTTCCTAAGTCATCAATGCCACGAGTCCTCAGAGTCCTGCAACAAAGCTAAGAGTTTACCAAAAAGGGACTTCTTCAATTATTTATTCTGCTCCCTGTGTTCACTAACTAGTACTTCAAGAATGAAGCCCATCTGAAGGGCACTGGTGAAACCAGTGTTCAATCTGCAAGGTGCAAGGAAATAGAACTTGTCTCTGAGCTGTCTAAGTTAACCAAGTAACGAACTGATGTAAAGCAGTGAACCAGGAAGAGTGATCAGGGATTTCTGAACCTGACACACTTGAATCCGACCTTTGAAATAACAGAATGCTCCTAAAGGAAGAGCATGAAGACAATGTGAACGTGGGAGTATGCTGAGTGTCCTGGCATTCACTGTTCTAATAATGAGTTCCATCATTTTCTTAAATATGTGTTTTCTTACAAGAACAGGCATCAAGGTCAGAGAGACAGAACCAGATGTTAACCCAACTGCTTACTTGGTGCATAAACTAGAACAAAACAAATGTTCATCACATAACATTCAGTGAATTCTGTAAATGCTACAGAGCACTGTGCCCAGGCCCTTCATGCTTCCCAGTTCTCCAGAGACAAGCGCACTAAGAATCCCGCATGTCTGAAGAGCTGAAGCTCACAGGAGCGTCTGTGATAGAATGATGCTCTAGAGCACACAGTCAAAAGGACCGCACAGGAGCACGTAGATGAGTACAGGAGCAAAGTGTATGCTGACCACTAAGACGACAGGAAAGCAGAGAGCTTTGTACTTTGACAGCAGGATTCTAATATAAATAAATAAATAAATAATTTCATTGTTTCCAAATTTGAACCAAAATTTCTTTTTAAGCTAAAGCCAACAGCAGCCTCAGAGGTGAGATAATGTAAACTCTCACAGAGTAAGGAGAGTAAGGAGGCCTGTGATTAGCACAGACTGGAGAACTGAGGATGGTGTGCGGAGTACTCAGTTGAAGCCACAGGAGTGAATATCTAACAGATGGGCGTGGCAGCAGCCCCCAACCCTGCTGCCATACAGATGCTCGGGGCAGCTGTGTCTAAAGACTCACTAAGTTGATACAAACTTCTACAAGTTATCTCTTCTATATACATCTCCATTTTGGAAAATTCGTATTTCCTGCTCCATTATTTTACTTAACTACATATTTAAAGTTACAAAAATAAATCACTTACATATTCCCAGATTTAAAGGTTTTTAAGCAAATTTTTAATTTTAACAGTTTAATAGTTTCACTATTAAACCTTAAGGAAGATCTGGGAGGAGTTGGAGGAGGGAAAATTATAACCAGAAGATATTAAATGAAAAAAAACGATTTTCAATTTCTAAAAAGAAAATAATAAATAATATTGAAGAGTAATTAATCATAATAGGGTTCGCTCGCAACTAGCGATAAGCACATACCATAAGGAGCAAGAGGCCAAGAAGGTCCTTCAGAATCTCAGCAAACATCACAAACCCACTAATCGGGTCAACCCCTAGTGGTTGAATCTCAAACTGTATGTTGGAGATTCTAGATAGAACATTAAGAGAGCTTCAAGAGCTGGTCAATATTTCTATTAAGTGAAAGAATATAATGTAAGGAGACAAAGCTGAGGTACCCTCACTGTCCAAAATGTCACCATTTAAAAAGATATTTCCCAAATATGGGGCGCTCATGAGCCTCCCAAATGAAAGAAGCCGAGCTTTACTACCACATATAGAGAGCCAGGGAAAACACGCTCATTTGGGGGATTCTCTGAATAATTCAAAGTAGAAACTTTGTATTTGGCTTTCAGAAAACAGAAACAACAGGATATAAATGTCAATTGACAAAGCTCTACTCCAAGCACCAGCCAGTTCACAGCAACCTAGTGGAGAATATGTCTAAGGCACACAGCTAATGCACTCAGCCCTGTAAGGGGCAATCTCTACTGAGCTATGGTTTCATAGCATGTACACAGTACACTTCCATACATGCAGTAAAAAAAAAAAAATTTATACACATAAAATAAAATAAATACATATAAAACAAATTTTAAAGAATAATAATCTCTACTGTCATAATACAGGGCTCCCCATAAGTACATCTGACTTTTCCCTTTATTATATTATAACTTTAATTTATATTTCCATTATTAATATAAATTAAAATAGTTGAATCTAGCTGATACTAAAGAACAAACTCAACTAATTCTTAAAATTTGCTATCTCAAGAAACTATTAAAAATGCCCATCTTTCTCCATGTCAGTTCTACTGCCAGAAGGCAACTGCCCTCAGACCTAAGTGAGTACACAGCAGGGGCTACAGGACTTAGAAAGAAAAGTTACCCTTTAGCATTCAAGTATCTAAATACTTGTTAAAACCTGGTTTAGTGGAATTTTACAATCTCCACTCTATGTTTGCTGAGCATTAAGGAGGAAAACACAGAATTCAGTCGAACTCTTGGTATGTAGAGTGTGCCATGTTCCAAGTTAGAACTAATGCAGAGAACCATTCAGTTCACGAGTTGTCCTTATCAGGTTATACGGTAATTAGACTTAAGACTAAGATGGGTTTGGAAAATGGGGATAAATAATAGCTGTGTGGTTCAGAAAAACATCAACCAAACGAAATTACCATTACTATTTTCAGACCTCACCCTCGAGAGTGACCCTAACGGATGACACACCTGCTCATCTTGACTCCAGACACCTTGTTGCTTCAGGGACGGAACGGCCCAGATGCTCAGCTTCCCTGAGAAATGAATCGCTGCAAGGAGGCTCCCGTCTGGAGAAAGGCTCATCTTGAAGATTCCATCCTGTACAGGAACAGTGTGGTGAGAGCAGAAGACGTACGGACAGAAAGAGAGTTCAGAATTAAAACAGCACTTGGCAAGACTGCATGTTACAAGCCATTAGGAGCAGCTGAGAATTCTACCAATCTCACATCAATCAAGTACCGAGATTTCCCAATAACTTTTATAGCTGCACTTTAATAGATTATTAATTCTTTGAAATGTACACCCACACTTGGGAGTAATGGTTAAGGGGTATGTGTTTTTTTTTTTTTCAAGGTGAAAAAAATTGTTTCTAAAATTGGGGCTGGGATGGTGGTACAATTCTGTGACTACAACAAGAACCAGTGTGTCACTAAAAGGGGACTATATGACTTCAATAAATCTGTTTCACACAGTCATTAAACTATACGTTGAATTGATAAAATTTCATGTACCTCTCACTTACATTAAAGGACTAGCTCAAATGTCCATTGTATCTTTTCTTAACTAAACGCACTAATTAAAGGCTTCTGCTACTGGCATCAATATTTAAAGTAGGACTTGTACCTTTTCTCAATACTGTAATAAAACTTCAATCTTCCTTGAGACGAGGGATCTCTGTGATGCCAATAGAGTGCTATATTAATATTAGTTTAAACTCCTCACTTTCTTCAGTTGCTTATCACCTCTATGAAACAACTAAAAATCAGTGGTTTCCATTACCTACACCTTTCAATTGCATAAGTGATATTAAAATAAAAGTATTGAACTCTACTGAAAGCATTCAAAATGTTCTAAATTTCTACATATTCTGAAAGAAAAATGTCAAATCAATAAAACAATTTTCTAAGTGATTCTCCTCTAACATGCCACAAATACTTACTGAATATGACATACTGAGCAATAAATACTGCATGTCAGGTTCTGTTTTTGCACTGTGCTATCAGCAGTAAACAAAATAAACACAAATCCCTGACCTTGGGAAGCTTGCCAGATGTTAAGGATGCAACCCTTGCCTGGCATCCACAAGACCCTTAATTTGACCTCAAGTAGTTTTGGGGCTTTTTTAAGTTTATATATTTTAGTCTAGTGTAATTTAGAATAAAGAATATAAAAGAAGGGAGGGAGGGAGGGAGGGAGGGAAGGACAGAGGGAGGAAGGAGAAAGGGAAGGAAGGAGGATGGAAGAGATCTTTCAAACTGAGACAGCCATCCTCAATAGCCTGATTAACAACCTGAGACAAAAAAAAAAACCAAAAGTATGAGGAATAGACAACTTGAGAAAAAAAAAAAACTCCAAGCCAATTCCACTCATAAATATGAATAAATCTAGTTATTATTACTATTACAGTCTTAAGACATATATATCACAAACAGAAGCTTATTATTTAGATCCATATGGCATTTAGGCACACTAAACATTAATGTTTAAATGAATGAACGTGGAGGGCTAGAGGAATGGCTCAGTGGGGAATGGTGCTGTCCACACAAGCATGAAGACTGAGTCTGAACCCCAGAACCCACCTATTAGAGAGACATGGTAGAACTCATCTGCTATCCCAGGCCTCCTGCAGCAAGATCTGGGTCCAGCTAGTCTGGCATATACAGTAGGGAATAACAAAAGAGATTGCCTCCTCCCTCCCTCCCTCCCTTCTTCCCTCCCTCTCTCTCTCTCCCTGCGTCCCTCCCTCTCTCCATCTGTATCTCCCTCCCTCTCTTTCTCTCTCTCTCCCTCCCTCCCTCTCTCCCTCTCCCTCCCTCCCTCTCTCCCTCTCCCTCCCTCCCTCTCTCCCTCTGTCCCTTCTTCCCTCCCTCTTGTTTTCTTAGAGATAGGGTTTCTCTGTGTAACAGCACGGGCTGTCCTGGAACTCGCTTTGTAGACCAGGCTGGCCTCAAACTCACAGAGATCTGTCTTCCTCTGTCTCCCAAGTGCTGGGATTAAATATGTGCAGCACCATTGCCAGGCTGAGATCCTCTCTTAAAAAACTGCAGAGACAAGAACTGACACCCACTGTTGTCCTCTGACCTCTACACATGAACATGGAATGAGCACAGGCACAGTCACACACAGAAACATGTACACATACATGTGCTCACACATGTCATGCACACGTACCAACAAAAAGTATTAAAATTCAGATTAATTATTGGTAACACTGTGGACATGAAGGAATTAAGAAAGCATAACAACCACCACCACACAAGAACTGAGTGTCTATAAGATGACAGTCGCTGATTTAAAGTCTGACAAGTGAATACAGAAAAGAATGAACTAAATAATAGCCATACAGTTACATAAAAAAGGGCAGATCACTTTAAAATCTCATAGCTAAAAGAAGAAAGGTTTTGTTTACTTTTTTCATTTTTGAGACAGATGGGGCTTGAACACCTAACAATCCTCCTACCTCAGAATACATCTTAAAAGATAATACAACTGCTATCAAACTTAAGTGCTAAAGTAGATCATTCTTGTAGAATCCATGGAGTTGGAGGCCTTGACTCCTCTTGAGTACAACATGCCTTCCTTTCTATTCCTTCACAGCCAGAGGTGGTAGAAAATAACAGCTTTCAAAGCCCTTCCAAGAGCAAACCTGAACATCATGTCTGGTTAAGTGTACTGGACATGTCACTCGTCTAGAGGCTTCAACTTCTTCATCAAGAAAACAGACATTACCATGCCAGTCACAGAGCTTGCTGTGACGGCATGTGAAATCATCTGCTAGTTAGACTGTACACACAACAGGAAGAAATCCTTAGGTCCCCCTGCGCACCAACAGCTCTGAAATAACAGCACTAAAAATCTACAGGCCATGAATAGAAATGTCTAGGTACAAACAAGATGACACATACAGCATTCAAATATTTTCTGGAAAGCCCTGGGTTCAGAATACTAAATTCAAACGCCCAGACAAGTTAAAGATTTGGGGACAGTGTGTCAAAATGCAGATTCAAATTACAATGAAATTAACTGCTTCCTTCTCTCTGTTTTGCTCAGAGGATCATGACAGAATGAAAAAGGGTGAGAGTCATCTGATGAAAATAACCAATAGCACGGGCCAAAACAGCCCACAGCTTAAGTTCCTAGGTGATAATGACCATAAAGAGAAACAGTCTCTATACACTAATCATACAGACCCACACCTCCCACTAAATCAAATCAATTGACACTCAGTTCTAACATGAGCCAGAGATGACACAAAGAAGAATCAAAAATATCAATCCCCTAGATAGGTCTTATTCCAAATACTGTTATAATTATATTTTCCTAAATACAAAGATGCAGAAATGATAACAAGGAAAGTCAAAACTAAGTGCCCAAGAAGTCTACCTACTGCCACTTCACATGCCTGTACACATCCCACCCAAGACCGGAAGACTGATCCTTCCGTGTCTGGGAACTTCCTCACCTCGAGATTCAAACCAAGACACCCCAAGAGCTGGATGCTTCTTCCTCTGCTGCACTTCAGATGGGAATAGTGTGTGCTCTGCTCTGCCCTGCTCTGCCCTGCCCGATTCTGCCCCACTTCAGGGTCTACCCCATCACACTGTGGGCTTTGAGGAGATGCTTGCACTAAACAACCTTTAGTTCTCAATGCTAGCATTATGCCTGTCTTAAAGTACACACCTACAGACTGAAAAACAGGAATCCTAAAACTCCACACTCTCTAGCACACACAGTCAACAGCACTTAATTAACAACAGCAAAAAAAAAAAAAACCCTAGTTAAAGGTAAAGAGTAAGGTCTTAGAAATCATAGAGAATACAAAGGGGAGTCAGGGAGAAAGGGAAGTGGCATCCTCAACAGTAGCATGGTGCTGCAGACACAGGGAACACAGCACATTAGGACAAACAAACTTCAAGACAGAAGCCAAGTCATTTAGTCTTACATATGTTTCTTCATCTGCAAAATGAAGACAGCTCCAGGAAAAAAGAAAAGAGGATGCCAACTAGAATACAGTGTAATTACACAGAGGATTAAAGATGAAAGAGACTGTAGACACAGGGCACGGTTACCGCTCAACTCTACAGACAGGATGTCCACTCTATCCAAAGTACATGATTGTGCTGAAGTCAATGGCAAAGAAATAATTCAAACTTAAAATATCCCGGATTCTAAAGTAGCAACAGAAGTCTCATTACACTCATCCTGATAATTTAGTAAAGAAATTAAGGAAACAGAAAAACAAGGCCATTTTACTTTTGCCAAGGCAAAAGTATGATTTGCTGTCCCCCGCAAATGGAGTAAGAGTCATGTAAGAGTCATGCTAGGACAGACAATGTGCCCACCTCCCTCAAAGGCAGCTGCTGTGTGGCCACCTCTATTCAAGGGCACTGTCAAGGGCTGTGCCCAGCAGCCACACCTCTCTTACCAACACAGTTCATCATGACTCTTCCACTGAGTCATCACCAGCCTCCCATCTGAGAATGAACTTCTGAATTTTATCAGAGAGAGAGAGAGAGAGAGAGAGAGAGAGAGAGAGAGATTTCTTGCCAGAATAAAATCTTCATACAATTTTGGAAGAAATCTGGAAAGATATATGGTTTCTAAGCAGAATGATTTGTTCAGACTATACTTTCATCCTTCAAGAGGACTGGACATATTCTGTTATTTTTTTAATTAATACATACTAAAAATATACAAATTTTCCATAAATGGCTCTAGAAACTCCTATTGTTGCACACACCAGGTGAAGGTCTAGATCATTCAAGGCTTATGATAGTCCCCTTGATTGTCCTCTTGATCAGACAAAGAAGCAGACAGGTGAGTGACAAGCACACCTCCAAGTGTGTCTGCCAGGCTGTTCCAGACATGACTAGGTCATGAGGGTTCCAACTATTAAATGGTCTAACGTACTGATAGATTCAACCTTAGAACCAAGCATTGGGAATAGGTGGAACTGGTGAAGGTGAGGTATGCACTCCTACCCAGATACCCCACTGATTTTGTTGGAGCAGGCTCTGCCAGTGGGGCCTGGCTGGAGGAAGCAGGGTTCTAGGCAAGGGACCACAGGGGCTGCATGCCACACCTCCTTCTGATACTGCTCCACTTTGCCCCTTCTCCACCCGAGATGAGCTGCTCTGCCTGTTTCCAGCTGCCCTGCAGGAACAGTCCTGCTCCGCCAGCCTCTCTGAACCTGATGGAATCAAACGTCTGAAACCGTGAGCATGTCCGGCCTCTCATGCGCCAGATATCTGGTGACAGTGACAAAGGCCTGACCAGCCAAGCATCGCTCAACTTGGACCTTAAAGGCACTCCACTAAAAGTGCCTGAGAAACAAATTTAGGCAAATTTACATTACCTGTTCTTGTCCCTGACGAGTGTAAAAGTTGACACTTAACAGCTTTAATAATCCCAGTGTCTTCGGCACCTACAAAATTAAGATACATCATATAAAGAAATCTTAATGGAATGTTTTTTTCATTATCTAAAACCCTTTTATCATGGAATGAAAAGCAGACATTAAGTATTTTTTAAAATAGTTAAAAAAAATCATTAGTGGGTCGAGGATGCGCCTCAGTGAAGACAATGAACACCGCGTGATTGAGACAGCTGACCACAAGTACAGCAATAGAGAGTTGAGTGTGGTTACAGTGTGCTTATCAAGGGCCAAGTAGCCCAGGATTAAACTGACGTTTAAAAAAATTAGCAGCCTTTAATCCCAGCACTCAAGAGGCAGAGGCAGGTGGATTTCTGGGAGTTTGAGAACAGCCTGATCTTCAAAGCAAGTTCCAAGCCAGGTAAGGCTACACGGTGAGGAAAATCAAAGAATGCCAAAGATTCTGACAGTATTCTGATGGGGTGAGGGAGTCTACTAAGTGGGAAGGTCTAAGAAAGTCAAAATCAAATGCTTTCTTCAGTAGGCAAATAACAAGTCTAACACGGCACACGCAAATTCAAATCATAGCATATTCTTGGCTGAGACTAAGTTCGACATTTATCTTACTATCACTGTGAAAAAATTCAAAAGTTCCCATAGAAACTTCATTCATTTGGAACTGAATCTATTCTTCCAACATACAAGGGGGAAAAAATAACATTTAGAAACCAGTATTTAAAACAAGAAAAGTGATAACTATAATTTTTGGAATGAAAAAGGTGTTATTGAGAATGTAGAACATTTGGAACCACCATGCTCTGATTTGGGAATTATCAAATAGTACAGCCACTCTGGGAAAGTTTAGTAGATCCTCAAAACTGAAACAAAATTAAAACATGACTGACTGATTTTTTCCTAGGTCTACACTATCACTAAGCTGTCGACTTTAAAACAACTGATATTTTACTATATGAATTTCACTCCAATATTGTAATAAGTAAAATGGAAGCTAAGTATGGTGGCTCACACCTATAATACTAAGGAGGCTACCACAAGACTATCATGATTGTGAGGCTATCCTAGGCTACACATAAGCATCAGGCCATCCGAAGCTAAGTAGGACACCCTGTCTCAAAAGCTCAAAACAAAACAAGGAAAAGGAACTAGAGAAACGGCTCACTAGTTAAGAGTGCTCGATGCTGTTACAAATGACCCAGGCTCAGTTCCCTGCACCCACATAGTACCTATCTAAGTGATATAACAAGTAATTATCACTTGCAACTCCAGTTCCAGGGGTTGCAACGTCCTCTTCCAGCCCCCACAGGCACTGTACATACTCACATACTGTGCATGTAAACCCACATAGAAAAACATACATACCTATACATAAATACATCTAAATGCAAAAGTGCTTACTATGCAGGTAAGGTTAACAATTATGCTACAAGAGCTTCCGAATCACTGAAGATCAGTGATGGCTTATCTACAAACCTCTCAATATTTCCTCCAAAAACAACAGAGTACACAAAGATATATAAATGAGAACCATACAATCAGTTTAACTTGAAAACAGATGATGATGGTGAAAATGCTAACTTTCAAAATAATTGTATATAAAGAGGGAAAAATTATTCAGTACCAGTTTGTCACATCCATTGCTCCTACTCGGTGATGAACAAAGCAGATGGGAAAAGTACTGCAGGGCCCAAGAAGGACAACCGAGGAAAGATAGCAAAGAAGTCAAGGGTCCATCTAAGTCCAATCCAGAACTATCAGGTCTATTTGCTGCCCAAAAACACTGGAAGAGTATCCATGACATCAAGACATGGGCTATTGGGAAAGGACAGGAGTATCCTGAGAAGGAGCAATCTGACAGGCACACGGTTTCTGAGGAAGAACAATGCAAAGGGGAAGAAGTATCTTTTGACAATAGAGGTGGACGGATAGAAGAAGCAAAGAAGGAAATGCAGTGTGCTGCAAGACAAGAGAGAAGCCCTGTTTCTGGAGCCCATGGCCCTTCCCACCAACATTGACAGAGCACCCGAGGGTCATTCTACCGACCACACAGGGAAGCACTAACCCTGGAATCCTGGAAAATATTCTAGTATCATTACAATGAACAAGAGGAAGACTCAGAAATATCTCATAGAAATTGAAAGAGAAACACAATGATCAACAAGTTCTATGAAGTTAAAAAGAAAAGGAAATCAGAAGACAAACATTCACATATGTAAACAAGGGTAGACTGTGCTACGGAAAACAACTAAGAAATATAAGGAAACAAAATTATTGCTTTAAGTAAAACAATGTGTTTCGACAAGAATTTAAGGATATAGGAAACTTTAAATTGCCTTAAGTTAAAAACTCAATAACTAAAAAGAAATTTGACAAAAAAATTTTAAAGGAAGGAGAATAATGAAATATTAATGGCAAAGAGTATTAGCACATCTGCAAGTTCAGAGTCTGGGAGAAAGAGACAGGATGAAGGGAGATGTGAGACCTCATGCTCAGGCTGCCCTACACACTCAGACACTGGGAACAGAAGGGAAACAAGCAGGAGGGAAAAGGCACAGGAAAAGGTGCTTGGCAGCAGCAGCAAAAGAAGACCCACACACAGGACAGAGCTGAGCAGACAGGAGAATCTCAGGGGAAGTATTTGGATTGCACCCCTCTTTTCAGAGAAAGGATTTTTTAAGGAAACAATATGCTCAAAGTGCCTGTACTATTTCCACAGGATGGTAAGTATTGGAAAAAGTACATCAATAACAAAACTTCAAGACGTTCATTCATTCCCACACTTCTTTATACAAAGTTCAATCTTAAACAGACAACAATAATTACCATGCATATTGTCATAAGAGTTTATCAACTGCCTTCAAAGAGATTGCTTCATGGGGTCCTGACAAAAGCCTCATCACACAAGTGGCAAGAAAAGGTGGAGGGGGGACTGGAATTTCAGCCTTCTAACTCCAGAGCCTACACCTATTCTCTTCCTCAGCTTCTCAATTCTAACTGGGCACTGCTATCCTTTATTGTACACATTTGTAGAGATAGCTATATAAGTTTTTTTTATTCCTATTACTTAGAGCAATAATTCAATGTTGAACAGTGATTAAGTAAAGCCATGTAGGACACTAGCATTCATCTGGAAATGTTGATCAATGCACATATTGAATTTTGTATAGTCGTTTTAGAGCCTGCCAGCAGCCTGTGGGAGAGGGCGCTCACTAAGCACAGCAGCCACCTCCTGATGAAAGGGACAACCGCTATAACCGCCAATGATTCTGAGGTGGGAAGGCTATGAAGAAGGACTGCAAGGTTAGCTGCACAACACACTTGAAAGCTACTAATGGGATCAAAATACATTTGCAGCATTTCAAGAAGTCAATCATACAGCAGGGCATTCACTCGGCAATTCAATGTTTTTCCTAACTCATTTTGTCAGTGGACAAGCAATTTTCTCTTAAGAGAAGTCAATATCAAAGCCCCTTGGGCTTGAGACAGGAAGACTACACACAGCAGAGCACTTTACAATACAGAACTCAAAAGGAAGCCTAGCAAAAACACACAAACCCAAAGGAGTCCAGGGGAAAGGGCTGCTGCTGTGTGACAGCACCCGGAAAACTCCCCTCTGCGGGGCCACTTTCTATATATGCCCTCAATGCTTCTGGATCAAAAGACTCATGGCGCTCACATGGTCTTTTCTTGTATTCTCCACACTCATCTATTTCTTTCCTTTTCTCACTTTTTTTTATTAAAAATTCCCACCTCCTCCCCTCCTCCCATTTCCCTCCCACTCCCCCCCACTCCCTCTTCCCCCTCCCTCTCTAGTCCTAAGAGCAGTCAGGGTTCCTTGCCCTATGGGAAGTCCAAGGCCCTCGCCCCTCCATCCAGGTCTAGGAAGGTGAGCATCCAAACAGACTAGGCTCTCACAAAGCCAGTTCATGCAGTAGAATCAAAACCCAGTGCCATTATCATTGGCTTCTCAGTCAGCCCTCATTGTCAGCCACATTCAGAGTCCAGTTTGATCACATGCTCATTCAGTCCCAGTCCAGCTGGCCTTGGTGAGCTCCCATTAGATCAGTCACATCGTCTCAGTGGGTGGACGCACCCCTTGCAGTCCTTTTCTCACTTTTGATGTAGAGAAATTTCAAGCTCCAGAAAAGACAATGTGATCGTATGATGAAGCCCCAGATTTGCGCTGACCAGGCATTTACATTTTGCTACATCAGTTTGCTTTTCATACATGCAAAAGCTTTTTATATTGTAACCGAACCATCTGAAACTGTAATCATTATACTTGTTTTACGCAGATTTGAAGGATAAGATTTTTTTCCAAGATCTGTTTGATTTTTGTCACATAAAACTAAAAGTTACAAAAGTCAGTGAAAAACACAGCTAATAAGTTCCTACACCATGAAGCAATGTATCCATTTCTTCAATCAATTCCCACCTCAATCTTTTCGGGGCAGATAAGATTAACAGTCAGACACACAGATAATCTGAGAGGAGATGCGATAAGGAACCAGGGAATCCAATCCAAGCTATGTTTTCCTGTCTTCCATCATTAAGCTCTATTCGGCCTAACACTCCAGGGCTGAGAAAAGGGGCTGCTGACATAAACTGCCTCCTCTCTGAGCACTGAAGAGAAAATGGCCAAGCAGGAAAGCGGGAAGATGGATCATAAATGGAAGAAGAAAAAAAAAAACAGCACTTCATAATGTGAGCTGCAAATATCAGCTGATTTAAGGTTCGGTGCCACAAAAAAAAAAAAAAAACAGTAGGTTGGTATCATTTTGAATTACTTTGTTGGATTAAATCACAACTATTTATTTCAATGCAGGTCAAGTCTAACAATAACAATAAAGACTACTGTAGCTGCTAAAGATTTCTTTTTCAGAAGCTCATCCTTCAGAATCTTTTCCAACACCGAGCCATTCACTGTTTTGGAAGATTACATTTAAATCAATATATTTTAAGAAAAATAACAAGACAAATACAATCCCTTATGAAATGAGCATATCCCCTTATATTGTTCTTTAGCTTCCCTGTTTCGTTCCTCACTTTAAAAACATAAAACTCTCATGTATGACAGGCATACACTACGTACAGGGCTCATAACCTCGACCAAGTGTTACTCTCATACAATTTACCCGAAACACCAAGACACACATAAGTAGAGTATGACCAGCGTGGTAGACACGGTTAGCATTGACCAGCACCTAACTGATTTCATATTTCTAGACACATAGACACATAAACACAATCTTCTTTGGAGCTAGGAAGGGTCATGTGGTTAGTTTGATAAATGAGCAAAATTGGTGTCACTTTTTGGGATAAGTCTGAGAAACGTTCCACCTTTAATTCCTCTCTGACCTTCCTAAAGCCAGCAGTGGAGACAGTGGGACCTCAAGAAGTCATCGTCCACAGATTCTCTAATCTTCAGGTACAACAAGCTACCTAGAAAAGACATAGCAGCAACAGCAGGCTTGGCCAGGAATTTTGATGTGACAAGCCAATTTAGGTCTTCCAATATGTTTGTGTGACTGTATGATTTTTTTCACACTCAGTCTAACCTACACTAATGCTACAGACTAACAGGGTGCTATACTTGGGATCTGGAAAGCACCTATGGGTCCAAGTGTTAAAGGCTGGCTGGTTGCCAGCATCAGTGCTATTGGGAGGTGGTGTTCCCTCTAGGAAGGGGTGTTGTAGAAGGACAGCGGGAAGGCACACCACCCTAGAGAGACACGGGGACCCTGGTAGACATTCACATCAAGGTCATGCTTTCTCTGACTCTGCTTCTCCCTGCCTCTCAGAGAGGCCATGAAGTGAGCACTCTCACATCATGTGACCCCATCATGAGCTACAATGCCACAAGAGAACCAAGCCACCATCAGCTGAAGTCTATGAAACTGCAGGTCAAGATAAACTTATTTGGTCAAAGGTAAAAGGCTAACATAAGGAGTATGTGGCACAAAATAGAGGTCTAGTAAGTGATAAAGAATGAATACGGAGCTATAAGGGCATTTTCTATAGACATGGAAGGATGTATACCAAGGTAGTTAAGAAAGTGAACTGGGAACTTCTGTGAACTGGCATGCTAGTCTCACTTGCTGGTTAGGTGGTCCAGGGCACTTTCTTGTTAAATGGCATGGGCTAACCCAACTGAAGGCACACTTAGGTGAGCTAGCATGGGATAAAAGCACTCTGAACAGTTATCAACGCAAAAACAGCATGCTAAATGTTAACGACTAAGTGCGAAAATAAAAGTAATAAGACAACAGAGAGGCTATGCTGTTTTCTCTTTTTTATACTTTTGTATATTATTTGTGGGTATGCACGTATATATGTGTGCACACAGGGTGTGCGAGCCAGTGTACAAGAAAATAACTGCAATCATTCTCACATTTTGCCTCTGAATGGACTCAGGCTGCTAAGTTTGCAAGGCAAACACAGTTACCTGCTGAGTCGCCTCATCTGACCTGTATTGTTTTTCTATTATCTGAAAATATCATTACTAAAAGGAAAGGAAAGTTAAATTTAATACACTTTACTATATTTGATATATAGTAATAACAAATAATATTTTAGTTATATTATTAATATTATTCTGGATATAATATACATTGTTATTAATATATTTTAAGAATATTTTAGTTAGAGCTAATAAGCAAGTGAGAATAATAAAACACTAAAGTCACACGACCATTAATCTCCCTTTTTGAGGCAAACTTTGCTGGTTATATCTTTCACAGATTTTCTTGCCTAACACCAATTAGGAAATACTCTAGATAATTGCACTACCACATACCTCAGTGACCCTGTCTCCACTGCTAGTGACTTGTTTATAATACGGTGAGCCTGAGAGGACTCTCCACGCAGAAAGGCCACAGCTAGAAGCTTTGGAAATGCCCAGTTCAGTACTTTCACATCCACCAACCAGTAAAAGTCTGGAAATGACAAGAACAGAATTAGTAAATTACAAATATGAACAAAATAACAAGAAAGCAGTGCAGAATTAGCCCCCTGAACATAGAAAGCTAAAATTGTTGTCATTATGCCTTGACGATGACTATTTTAGAAAAGAAACCTAATGGTTTTTCAATTTGAACTTCACCTTCACTGATAGAGAAGCAAAGGGTAAGCATCTAGCACCTAAATGCATCCAGAAATTTAGAAATAAAGGGAAATGTCCAGAATTTGCAATGCAGCTCACAGACACTGGCTTTATCAAACCTGACAAGCACTGGCAGGAACCGGACACACACTCAGTGACGCCAACACCATACCCAATGCAGTGTGGCACAACTGCAGCCTTAGAAAGACATGGCAGCAGCGGGGTGTGCTCCATGGAAAGAACACACGGCAGTAACTGCTCAGAGGTAAGAGCAGGAGAGCAGCGCGGTACTGGTGATTCACCTCTGTCTGCCATACTCCATCAGCAAAGGACAGGCCAGTTACTAAGAGGGCAAATAGCCTACCAAACATTAGACATCAAAGATACACTATGCAGTCACAGCAAAACTGAGCTGGTCAATAGTAAAAGCCAAGCCGCCACTTCCGCCAATTAAATCAGGGTCGGCACATCTGGCAGAATCCTGCATAGTAGCAGGATAGTGATCCTTACAATCACTTATTTTGGGGGCGGGTGAACCAAGGTAGAGCCAGGAAGGTGATCAGTGGGTAAAGCACTTGCCATGCAAGCCTGATGTCCTGAGTTGGAACCCCAGACCCAGGCAAAGGTGGAAGAGAACTGACTCCACAGAGTTGTCCCCTGACCTCCACATGTATATATGTATGCACATGTACAAATAATAATTGCTGAACAAACAACGATAAAAACTAAAGGTGAAGTTTTGATACACAAATAAGAAAACACCCATTGTTAATGTCTTATCTATCGTCAATGACAAGAAACAACAGAAATAACAAGAAAAAGAATCCATGCATTTCTTAATGGTTAAATTAATAACTATAAGAATGAAAAGAATTTTCACGCTTTAAAGAGAGCCCGCGACCAAAGAGAGTGGTTCCCTGGACCTCTGCTCACATGCTGGACCTCTCCATCTACCACTGTCTCAAGTGACAGGACACTGTGTCAAACTCTGCCACACCAAAACCAACAAATCCTCGCCACCACAAAGCCCCCATCTGGTGAAGAAGAGAGTGTGCTTTCACCACACAGGCCACTTTGTTCTCGGCTATGTTCAAGGGAAACCTACAACTTGAAACATTTTGGTTTTTGTCTGTCTGTTTGTTTTTAGTAAGGATAACGCCATATTTTATAAGGTCTGACATAACATTAGATCTGACATAACAAAGGACTGAATTATAGAACCATATTAACTTACACTTTTTTTGAGATACTTTACTATAAAGCCAGTGCTGACCTCTAGTTCCCAATCCTCCTGCACTGCCTCACAAATACTGGGACTGCAGATATGTACTACAATTAAGTTTATAACAGAGTAATATAAACTTATAAATATCAATAGCTTGACATCACATGATGACCACTTATGTTTCACCTTTGAGACTAGTACAGGTATATACAAGGATTGTCAAACAGAACTACTCTACTGTAAATATGACACCTGAAACCCTAGGAAAAGCATATAGATCCACCGGAAAAGTAAAAACAGACAAGATAGCCTGACAAAACTGGGAGCATGGAGTGGGGGGAGGTGGAACGGGGGGAAGAAAGGAGGGGGAAAGAGGAGGGGTGAGAACTTGAGGGAATGGGATAGTCAAGAAGGAGGAAGGACAGAGATGAGAGCAAGGAAAGAGATATCTTGACTGAGAGAGCCATTATAGGGTTAGCAAGAAACCTGGCTCTAGAGAAATTCCCAGGAATCCACAAGGATGACCTCAGCAAAGACCCTAAGCAATAGACGAGAGGGGGCCCAATCTTGACTTGCCCTGTAGTCAGACTGATGAATATCTTAAATATCACCACAGAATCTTCAGCCAGCCACTGATGGAAACAGAGGCAGAGACCTGCATCAGAGCACTGGACTGAGCTCCCAATGTCCAGCTGAAGAGTGGGAGGAATGAGAATATGAGCAACGAGGTCAAGGTCATGACAGGGACACCCACTGAAACAGTCTACCTGAGCTAATGGGAGCTCTCAAACTGCAGCCAGACTGCGAAGGAACAAGCATAGGACCAAACTAGTCCTTCTGATTGTGGTCGACAGTTGCATGGCTGGGCAGACTGAGGGACCACTGGCAGTGGCACCAGGATTTTATCCCTACTGCATGTACTGACTTTTTGGGAACCTATTCTCTTTGGATGGGTACCTTGCTCAGTCTAGATATAGTAGGGAGGGCCTTGGACCTTCCTCAAAGCAATGTGCCTTACCTTCTCTGAGGAGTGGATAGGGGTTGGGTAGGAGGGTATGTGAAAGAAATGGGAGTAGGGGAGGGAGTGGGAACTTGGATTGGTATGTATAATGAAAAAAAAAGATAGTTTTCTTTTTAAAAAAATAAATAAAGGAAAAAATAAAAATTAAAAATGTATCAGCAACCTAGCTTCTGCACTAGCAACAAAGAGATATAGACTGCCAATCAACTGCCTCCACATAGAAATTATCTTGGCTTTCCAGATGGATCCATGAAATCACAAGGATCCCAAGAGTGGAAGGAGCAAGCAGAAGTGTCTGGCTCAGAGTGAAGTAATGTGGGACAGACTTAACTGGGTCAGGGCAGCTTTGCATGTAGGCAGGTTAACAAGCCAGGAATCTGGAGAGTCTAGAAAATCCAGAAAACCCTCCATAATGGCCCTACTGGCACCTTGAGCAGCCCACTAATGTTCATTTCAACCTCTGACCTCCTGGAGCCAAAATGAGTGCAGCTCTACCACCACTTCATGATGGTATGGTAGAGCTGTCCTAGTAAACTACAGCACCCCATGCTTCATCGCCAGACTCCAGGTCCACACGGTGCTTCTCAGCCCCCAGCTGCTTCCTAACTTGTTTCTGAACTGAGCCAATAATAATGCAGAAAGAAAGAGGGAGGGAGGGAAGAAGGGAGGGAGGGGGAAGGGAGGTCAAAGAGCTTAAAAACTGAGTAATAATCCTCCAGTGTCCCACCTTATCCCCGCTCAAAAACCTATGACGTCAGGTAAGTACCTCACTGAGAGGAACACAACTGTAGCCTTTGCTCACGTCCTTTCCCCTGCTCTTTTTCCAGGCAGTACTAACTAGTTCACATCAGAAAATGAAGAGCGAACAATCTAAGAGAGTGGCTGGAAGCTTACTGGACTATTTCTACTTCAGGCAGACACTCAGAGCTAAAATACAATTTCGCTTGTTCCCCAAGGTCACTGGGTCTCCAGTCACAGTGACAGCCCTGTACCTGTCCAGAGCATTGGCTCTGTGCAGATCACTGCTGAAGTAAATATTCCCTTAAAAGTTTATTTATAGATAAACTATCATTACCCTCATAAATCTAACTACCAATTTGGGAAAAAGTACAGATGAAAAAATTGAAAATACTTTGAATGATAATACAAAGCTGTGATCAACAAAATCTAAGTAGTGAGACTACAGAAAATAAAAGGAACAATTTCTTCAAGACACATGCCAACTTATACACACACGTCAACCCAAATCATTATGTTAATTTTGACATCACTTTATTGATTCACAAGGTTCACAATACTGACTGAGCGCTAACCTGCAAGAGATTATGAAAATGGAAATAAAAGCAGGCCACTGCTTGGCTGAGTAAATAAATATTCCTCCATGTGCCTGCAGCATTAGAGGAGGTTTGTAGGACAACAGACATGCTGAGAAGCAACATTGCACTGGGAAAGCCATGCTAATGGAAAAAAGTCAGCCAATGGCAAGGAGTGGAAAGGAGTCTCAGGCCCAAAACGATATACTCAGTAAATATCTGCCAATGGCTTGCAAATGGAAAGCTCCTCCCTCCTCAAACAGCACAGAGCACACAGAGGTACTAGGGTGAGCCATCTCCACAATGACAGTTTTCACTCATGCTAGATTTCAACAGTAACAGAGGAGTATTTAAGGCAGGAAGGGGGTCGGGGCAGTGGGGATAGTGGGAGGTGGCGGTCCCACGCTGATTAAACAGAGTACAGGATAATGTGAACACAAGGGTATGGTAAAGAAGTTCACCAACAAAACCTGTTCAAAACACCTATTAGAAAAGTGATACACTTGAAGGAAGAAAGCAAGACAGCAAATTCTCTGTTGAACTATCAACATGCAAATGACACAAACTCTTCTTAAATTAATACACAAAGTGCAGGCACTTTCAAAGGAAACACTAGCAGAATTGTTCACAGCACTGAACACACTGGATTACATGGGAGAGGGGAGTGCCAACTCAATACACATGGGACAGTCCATCCTGCCAAGGTGGGTTTGGTGCATCTCAACTTGAGAGCATTTCTCTGCTTTTGTGTCATTAAGACATCCAACCAACCAAGAGTGGTGATGCATTCCTGGAATAGCAATATTCGGGAGGCTAAGACAAGAAAATGGCAAGTTTGAGGCCAGGCTGGCCTACACAGCAAATTCTAGGACAGCTTGAGCTATACATACTGAGGAAAAACAAACATTTATGTATATATGCATATATGTGCATATGTATGTAACATATATATGTGTGTGCAAATGAAGATTCTACTTAAAATTTAAAACTTGCATTTACAGATTAAAAATCGTAAATGGGGGAAGTTTATAACATATAAAGCTAAAAGTACATCTGTATAAAAGATTTTAAAAGATCTGCCACCAATTCAAAGGAATAATGGACAAAGAATAAGTAATAATGGACAATGGAAGAACATAAAAGAAATCCAAAGACCAAATGTGTAGATTTATACCAATCCCCCTCAAAGGCTTAGCAAGTCTTACAAACTGGTGAGATTACATTTACAGTGCAAATGTTTACCAATGTGAGAAAATTTATGGACATAAAAACTACAATCATTATTAGTGTGGCTGTGGTTACAATGCAAAATGGAAATATTTTTTAAATATAATGAACGGTCACACGCTAAAATCATGAAAGCTAGGCTGGCTCTGAGGTTTAGAGCACTGGTTGCTTTTCCTGAAGACCCTGGCTCAATTCCCAGCACCCACATGGCAGTTCACAGCTCCAGTCCAAAAGGATCCAACACCCTCTGCTGGCCTCCGTGGGTGCTGTATGTACGTGGTACATAGGCATAGGTACAGGGAAGACACATCCATACACATTAAATAAAGTCATGAAAGTTTTCTCTTGGAGGGTTAAATATAAGGAAGAAGCAGCAACTTAATAGCTATAGCCTGAACATTCTCTGACTTAACACTAAAATTGCTATTAAATTTTTATAGAAATTAAGTCTACAAACAGGTAATATGGTAGGAAATAATTTGTAGACTAATGCCCTTTTCTGCTTCGTTAAGTTCCTCCACCAAGAATACTCAGATGCAGGGCATAGGCAGAAGGGGTCAGGCTGAGGTTTACATCAAAGTCATACTTAATATTGTCATATATATGACAACCATATTATCATATAAATATATTTATGTAACTGAATTATATAAAGATAAAGGTTAAATATTTAATTATAAACAAAACTCTAAAGCACATAATTCACAAGGCTGTTTTTTTCTTTACCTTGCTTTAAGTAAATTTATTTTTGTTTCTTTTTTTGTTTTTTACTGTTTGAGAATTTCATATACAAATATAATGTTTTAAGCAAATACACTCTCACTCCTCTCCAACTCCTCCCATACCCTCATCACTTTTCCCTCCCAAATTGATGAGCTTTTTATTTAACCCACTGGGTAAGCATGGTACTGTCAGCATGTACAGGGTGTAAGGCTACCCACTGGAAAACTGGCAGCCTACCATGGGCCATTTCCAAATTAAACTGACTCTTCCTCCCCCAGCAGCCCTCAGTGCCAACAGCCCTTCAGCTATAAGTAGGATGTTATGAGACCCTCCCTCATCCAGTCCAGAACTGTGGCTTTCTTGGTCTTATGCATAGAGTCACAGCTGCTGTAACAAATTCCTATCTCATACTGCTATTCAGTGAGCCAAGAAACCGTGCTGAGTGGGTCAGAAGCCCTAGGAGAGAACTCTGATACTATTCAGCTAAATGGACACTGAGCTAAGCTAAGTGTGACCTAAAGAGTTATCTTTACACCCACATGTTAGTGCAGCTCTGTCTTCATCAGAGAAGCTGATAATAAATACAGAGATTCACAGAGGCTCAAAAGGCAGAAAATAAGAAGCTATAGAGTGTCCGGCCTTAGTTGGAACATCTACATTATATGGCTCTCCCCAAGACTCAGGGGTCATCATCAGAAAGGAAGCAGAAAGAATGTAAGAGCCGGGAGTCATGAAGGAATGCCACAAGCAGTGCTTTCCGCGCCACAGCACTCATCAACAAAACTACTTTTCCTTCACAAAAGCAAGATGGAGAGAGAAAGGCTCTTTCTTAATAATCTTCAATATGAAATCATGTAGGTATTAGCAGAAACTATCATGGTTTTGGGACTCAAGGCATGAAGCTCAAAGACCTTTGCACAAATGTATGTAATCTGTAGACATGGCATTCTCATTAATTTTGTATATGAAGTACTCAGGAAGTGATTGAAGGGCTCTCAGACAAGGCCATTTCTAACTCTCCTGACAACAATGAGTACCTGAACTCTCCCATTTCACAGTCAATGTGTATCAAGTGCACAGCCTGCTTAGCAGACTTGCATTCTGTTACGTACATTCCTTGCTTCTCTTACACAGAAATGAGCAGGACCCAATCCACTGTAGATGAAGTTATTAGTAGCCATTAGTAACCACTAGCTACTGTTGCACAGAACCTTGGCAGCCACCTTAGAGCTAGCTACAAAACTGCATCAGAGGGACAAGGGCATGAAGGAAGACGTCAGGGAGGGCTTCACAGGGACACAGCCTTTGAAAAGTTCCCAGACAGACAAGTGGGTTAAGTAACAGCACTCAGGCCAAGGGAACGTGCTGCACAGTACAGCTAGGCTGTAACGGTGCACAGAGAACTGTAGGAAATGCAGTGAGGGTCTGCAATCTCTAAAGAACAAGTGAGGAAACAGGGGAGGAAGCACCCTTAGTCTCACAAATATTTAATCATGATCTCTTCCTTGGGCACTTAGCACAATGCACTGCAACAGTTAATCAAATCATAATTCTATCACTGAGCTGGAGACATTTGGGTGGTGTCCACTTCATCATTGTATCCTTTACACCATTTACCCAGTGTGCTTCACTCTAGAAACATCTATCTAGGCAGTCTGTTCGAAGAACTGGAGCTGCACAAAGATAAGACACAGTCTTCGTCCTTGGCTTAACCTCTCTATGCTGCAGCTCTCCCACTTGAAAAATGAAGAGTTTAACCCATAACAGATGAAGGCAGTTCCAGCTCTGATGCTCCAACTCTCAAAGTCAGGGAAAGAACACAGGTTCCAGAAAAAAAGTAAATGAATAAAGTAACTGGTGAAGAAACTCATACACACACAACATACACACACATACACACACACACACACACACACACACACACACACACAGAGGGAGGGGTAAGGAGCTGAATTAACTTGAGCTTAAATAAAGCAAGGGGGCAGAGAACAGGGTTAGCAACAGAGAAGCAGGCACAGCTGCCGGAGAAAAGGACAGACAAACGATGCAAATCCTTCAGTACCAAGACTTTATGTAATGCTGATGAAGAGTCACACTGAAAAAGCTTTCAAGAATTAGAAATGGCTTATTAGGGGTATCAATTCTAGAAATGTTGGAAGAATCTGCCATCTAGTGGTGTGAAATCCCTACTGGCCCACAAAAAAAAAAAAAAGAAAAAAGAAAAAAGAACCAACAGTTCCAGGTGTTGTATATTGTATACAATGACCAGAATGCCTAATGCACACAAAAAATGAAACAAGAAGAAAAAAGAGAAACTCATGGCCCAAAATTTTAAAATACTTAAAGAACTGGGGGAGCTCAATGATGAAGTACTTGTCTACCAGACAGAAGGTATGGGGCTGCATCTCAGCACCATTTAAAAAAAAAAAAAAAAAAAGACCAGACTTGTCTAAAGAAAGGGCTCAAGAAATGTATAACATCATATTTCATATATGTGTACACACACACACATGAATCCATTGTTCCTCTCAAACAAAACTATGTAAAATTCCTATAAAATAAGTCAAGGTAAGTCTTGCAGTTCTTCATTCACTCCCAAGAATAAACAGGCAGCATTCAGAGTATAGGAAGATATTCAGTTTTGTCGAGTTGACTTCTCTGGGAAGGAGGGAAGGAGGAAGTGAAGGAAGGAGGGAAGGAGAGAGGAAGAAAGGGGGAATTAAAAAGTGGATCTTACATTTACATAAGAAAATATACTCAAGGGGCTGGAGAGATGGCTCAGTGGTTAAGAGCATTGCCTGTTCTTCCAAAGGTCCTGAGTTCAATTCCCAGCAACCACATGGTGGCTCACAACCATCTGTAATGAGGTGTGGTGCCCTCTTCTGGTCTTCAGGCATACACACAGACGGAATATTGTATACATAATAAATAAATAAATATTTAAAAAAAAGAAAATATACTCAAAGCACAAAAAAATATTCCTCAAGATTAGTAAAATCCAGGCATTAAAAAAATACCAAGTTAAATCAAAACACTCAAAAAAAAACAAAAGACAAGAATGAAAGATGGAAGGGAGGAAGGGAAGGAGGGAGGAAGGGAGGGAAGGAGGGAAGAACAGAGGGAGGGAGGGAGGGAGGGAGGTAGGAAGGGAGGGAGGGAGGAAGAAAGGGAAAAAATCATGAGATCTAAAGCAACAACCATGCAGCGGAAGCAGCATCAGCCCCATGAAGCTGAACTCTAACACAAGAACCAACACAGTCTACCAAGAAATCTGAAGAGGAGCAATGACAAGGGAGGGGCCCCAAACTGATTCCCATTTTTGATTTCAATAATAGGCCAAGGTCAAGCCACAACTGCCAAAAACTTACCACTATTACCATATATTACCAATCATACACTATTCCTCACCACCAAGATAAAGAGGTTAACAAGTTGTAGCCTACTTAGCTGGGATCTATCTGGAGACCGCTAATGACCAAACTCTGCCAGTATAGTGAATTACATATTCAAAATATTTTGATTAAGGGAAAAAGCAAACAGAAACCCACCCGGGATAACCAAATCAGCACACATAAAGCATAACTCTTCAGCATTCAGCACTCCACTATTTGAAAGTGTTCCCTACTTCCCGAACGACTATGTGTGTCCTCTTCCACCTTCAAAGCCTCCTAGAAGAGCATGGCCCTGACTACTGTGTGTTAAGGGACAGATTTGACATAACGAATCTTCAGCATTGCAAGTCACCCTTAGCTGATGATTATTCACTTCAAAACAAGCTGATGGGCCCTTGGACTACCAGGAGTCCCTGTTCCTGTGCGAAGGAGATCCATCCAGAGGGATGAGTGTGGACCCCCCAGAAGGTCACTGGAAGGTAGTGCAGGGCACCTCCAGCTCCTGCTTCAGGGGCTCCTTTGTTCCACACGAATCTGCCCCTGCCCAAGTCCGCCCTTTTGTCTGAGAGGTTCTTGGACCACCAGGAATTCCTGTTCCTGTACTGAGGAGATTCATCCAGAGGGCACTCCTTTCCATCTGCGGGGTCCTTATATCCACCAGCACACCGGCTCCAGTGCCAAGGGACCCTAAGAGAGGCCAGACCAAGAAAATTCCCCAAGTACATAGTCAGTCACAACAAAGATTAGACCAAGAAGCCAGAACTCTCCTGGCTGCATTTGAAGGAAGAGATGGGCAGGCACCAATGCAAGAATTCCTCCTACAACCTGAAAGACAACATCACATCTCCAGAATCCAGGGATCATGCAACAAGAAGACTTGAACACACTATTCCAGAAGAAGTACAAGAAATCAACTTTAAACATAACATTATGAAAATAATAGAGGACCTTAAACAGGAGATGAAAAACTCCTTTAAAGAAATGGAGAAGACAAACAAGAAGGTAGAAGAAATGAATAAATCTCTAAAAGACACCCAAGAAAAGCAAGAAAAAGCAATCAAACGAGTAATAGAAACAGTTCAAGACTTGAAAAATTAAATGGAGGTAATGAAAAAAATACAAACCGAGGGACGACTGGATATAGAAAATCTGGGTAAACAAACAGGAACTACAGAGACAAGTATAACCAACAGAATACAGGAGATAGAAAAAAGAATCTCAGACGCTGAAGATACTATAGAGAAAATAAACCCATTGATTAAAGAAAACAACAAATCAAACAAATTCTTAACATAAAACAACCAGGAAATCTGGGACACCCTAAAAAGACCAAACCGAAGAATAATAGGGGAAGAAGAAGGAGAAGAATTACAGCTCAAGGCCCAGAAAATATATTCAACAAAATTATAGAAGAAAATTTCCCAACCTAAAGAAGGATATACCTACGAAGGTACAAGAAGCATACAGAACACAAAATAGACTGGATCAAAAAAAAATCCCCTCATCATATAATAATCAAAAAACAAAACATACAGAATAAAGAAAGAATATTAAGAACTGCAAGGGAAAAACGTAGAGTAACATATAAAGGTTAACCTATCAGAATTACACCTGACTTCTCTATGGAAACCATGAAAGCCAGAAGGTCTTGGATAGATGTGCTGCAGATAATAAGAGACAATGGATGCAAGCCCAGACAATTGTACCCAGCCAAGTTTGCATTCACCATTGATGGAGAAAACAAGATATTCCAGGACAAAAACAGATTTAAACAATGCGTAGCCACAAATTCAGCCATACAGAAAGCACTAGAAGGAAAACCACAAACCAAGGAAGCCAACAACACCCATAATAACACAGGCATCTGACAATCCTCCACTAGCACAACTCAAAGAAGGTAAACACACAAACACTACCTCCAAAAAAAAAAACTGGAGTTAACAATCACTGATCATTAATACCACTTAATATCAATGGACTCAATTCACCTATAAAAAGACACAGGTTAAGAGAATGGATATGAAAACAGGATCCAACATTTAGCTGCCTACAAGAAACACACCTCAAACACAAAGACAGACACTACCTCAGAGTAAAGGGTTGGGAAAAGGTTTTCCAATCAACTGGACCTAAGAAACAAGCAGGTATGGTTATACTAGTATCTAACAAAATTGATTTCAAACTAAAGTCAATCAGAAGAGATGGAGAAGGACACTTTATACTCATAACAGGAACAGTTCATCAGGATGAAGTCTCAGTTCTGAATATCTACACCCCTAATATAAAAGCACTAACATATGAAAAAAAATTACTAGAACTCAAAGCATACAACAAACCCCACACACTAATAGTAGGAGATTTCAACACTCCTCTCTCACCAATGGACAGGTCAACCAGACAGAAACTTAACAGAGAAATAAGAGAACTAACAGATGTAATGAACCAAATGGACTTAACAGACATCTATAGAACATTCCACCCAAACAGAAAAGAATATACCTTCTTCTCAGCATCTCATCGAACCTTCTCAAAAACTGATCATATAATCGGTAACAAAGCAAACTTCCACAGATACAAAAAAAAAAATGTAGTAACCACGTGTGTACTATCAGATCACCATGGAATAAAGTTACAACTCAACAACAATTCTACCCCCAGAAAGCCTAAAAACTCATGGAAACTGAACAGTCAACTACTGGACCACCCCTGGGTCAAAGAAGAAATAAAGAAAGAAATTAAAGTCTTCTTGAATTCAACGAAAATAAAGACACATCATACTCAAACCTGTGGAACACAATGAAAGCAGAGCTAAGAGGAAAGTTCATAGCACTAAGAGCCCACATAGAGAAAAACAGAGAAAGCTCACATTAGAGACTTAACAGCACAGCTGAAAACTCCAGAAAAAAAAGAGAAGCAGACTCACCCAGGAGGAGTAGAAGATTGGAAATAATCAAACTGAGGGCTGAAATCAACAAAATAGAAACACAGAAAACAATCCAAAGAATCAATGAAACAAAAAGCTGGTTCTTGGAGAAAATCAACAAGATTGACAAACCCCTAGCCAAACTAATCAAACAGCAGAGAGAGAACACGCAAATTAACAAGATCAGAAATGAGAAGGGGGACACAACCACAGACACTGAGGAAATTCAGAGAATCATTAGATCTTACTACAAAAGCCTGTATGCCACAAAATTGGAAAATGTGAAAGAAATGGACATTTTTTAGATAAGTACCATATACCAAAATTAAATCAAGACCAGGTGAACAATTTAAATAGACCTATAACTCGCGGGGAATTAGAAGCTGTCATCAAAAACCTCCCTACCAAAAAAAGCCCTGGACCAGATGATTTTAATGTAGAATTCCACCAGAACTTCCAAGAAGAGTTAATACCTATACTCCTTAAAGTGTTTCACAAAATAGAAACAGAAGAGACATTGCCAAACTCCTTTTATGAAGCTACAGTCACCCTGATACCAAAACCACACAAAGACTCAACCAAGAAAGAGAATTACAGACCAATCTCACTCACGAACATTCTCAATAAACGCAAAAATTCTCAATAAAATACTGGCAAACCAAATCCAAGAACATATCCAAAAAATTATACATTAGGATCAAGTAGGCTTCATCCCAGATGCAGGGCTGGTTCAACATACGAAAATCAATCAATGTAATCCATCATATAAATAAACTGAAAAAAAAATATGATCATTTCAATAGATGCTGAAAAAGCATTTGACAAAATTCAACACCCCTTTATATAAAGGTCTTAGAGAGATTAGAGATACAAGGTTCATACCTAAATATAATAAAAGCAATATACGGCTGCCGACAGCTAACATTAAATTAAATGGAGAGAAACTCAAAGCCATCCCACTAAAATCAGGAACAAGACAAGGCTGTCCACTCTCTCCATACCTCTTCAATATAGTGCTTGAAGTTCTAGCAATAACAATAAGAAAACATAAGGACATCAAGGGGATCTGAATTGGAAAGGAAGAAGTCAAACTTTCGTTATTTGCAGATGATAGAACAGTGTACTTAAGTGACCCAAAAAACTCTACCAAAGAACTCCTACAGCTGATAAACACCTTTAGTAATGTGGCAGCATACAAGATTAACTCCAAAAAGTCAGTATCCCTCCTATGTACCAAGAACAAAGAAATAGAGAAGGAAATCAGAGAAATATCACCTTTCACTATAGCCACGAATAGCATGAAGTATCTTGGGGTAACTCTAACCAAGACAGTGAAAGATCTATTTGACAAGAACTTTATGTCTTTGAAGAAAGAATTTGAAGATACCAGAAAATGGAAGGATCTCCCATGCTCTTGGATTGGTAGGATCAACATAGTAAAAATGGCAATTCTACCAAAGACAATCTATAGATTCAATGCAATCCCCACCAAAATCCCAACAAAATTCTTCACAGACCTTAAGAGAACAATAATCAACTTTAAATGGAAAAACAAAAAAACCCAGGATAGCCAAAACAATCCTATACAATAAAAGTACTTCTGGGGGCATTACCATCGCTGACTTCAAACTCTATTACAGAGCTACAGTAATGAAAACTGCTTGGTATTGGCATAAAAACAGAGATGTTGAGCAATGTAATCGAATCGAAGACCTGGATATTAATCCACAAACCTATGAACACCTGATTTTCTACAAAGGAGCTAAAAATTATACAAAAGAAGAAAGAAAGCATCTTTAACAAACGGTGCTGGCATAAGCAAATGTCAACCTGTAGAAGAATGAAAATAGATCCGTATCTATCACCATGCACAAAACTCAAGTCCAAATGGATTAAAAACCTCAATATAAATGGGACTACGCTGAACCTGACAGAAGAGAAAGTGGGAAGAAGACTGCAACACATGGGCACAGGAGAACACTTCCTACATATAACCCCAGTAGAACAGACAATAACAGTAACAATGAATAAATGGGACCTCCTGAAACTGAGAAGCTTCTGTAAAGCAAAGGATACTGTCATTAAGACAAAAAGGCATCCCACTGAATGGGAGATCTTCACCAACCCCGCATCAGACAAAGGTCTGATCTCCAAAATACACCAAAAAAAAAAAAAAAAAAAAATCAAGAAACTAGACATTAAAATTCTGAATAACCCAATTAAAAAATGGAGTACTAAACTGAACAGAGAATTCTCAACAGAAGAAGTTCAAATGGCCAAAAGATACTTAAGATCATGCTCAACCTCCTTAGCGATCAGGGAAATGCAAACCGGACTGAGCCCCCCGAGGTCCAAATGAGGAGCAGAAGGAGGAAGAACATGAAAAACGAAATCAGTACTGCGAGGGATGCTATCACCCACTGATACAAGGAAATGGATCTAATGAGAGTTTACCAAGGCCAGTTGGACTGGGACTGAACGAGGACGTGATCTAACCAGATTCTCGGAATTTGGCCGGATTCTCTGAATGTGGCTGGCCCGAAGTCTTTCTGAAAAGCCATTGACTATGATATTGGGACCTGTTTCCTCTGCATATTCTAGATTTTGGGGATCCAGTCTGTTTGGATACTCACCTTCCTGGACCTGGAGGGAGGGGGGAGGAACTTGAACTTCCCACAGGGCAGGAAACCCTGACTGCCCTAAGGGACGAAGAGGGAGGAGGAGAGGGAGTGGGGGGAGTGGGAGGGTGTTGGGAAGAGGGGCGGAAATGGAAACTTTTATAATTTAATAAAATTTACTTTCAAAAAAAAACAAAAAAAAACTTACATTTTAAAAAAAAAAAACAAAACAACTTTGAGATACCATCTTACACCTGTCAGAATGGCTAAAATCAAAAACACCAATGATAGCCTATGCTGGAGAGGATGTGGAGTAAGGGGGACACTCATCCATTGTTGGTAGGAATGCAAACTTGTGCAACCACTTTGGAAATCAGTGTGGCGGTTTCTCAGGAAACTGGGAGTCAACCTACCTCAGGATCCCACAATTCCACTCTTGGGAATATACCCAAGAGATGCCCAATCATACTACAAAAACATTTGTTCAACTATGTTCAGAGCAGCACTATTTGTAATAGCCAGAACCTGGAAACAACCTAAGTGCCCCTCAATGGAAGAATGGATAAAGAAGGTGTGGCACATATACACTTTAGAGTTTTACTCAGCAGTAAAAAACAATGACATCTTGAATTTTTCATGTAAATGGATGGAAACAGAAAACACTTTACTGAGTGAGACAACCCAGACCCAAAAAGATGAATATGGTATGTACTCACTAATTAGTGGATTCTAGCCATAAACAAAGGACATTGAGCATATAGTTCGTGATCCTAGAGAACCTAAAGAATAAGGTGAACCTAAAGAAAAACATGTATTTATCCTTCTGGATATTGGAAGTAGACAAGATCGCAGGGCAAAAGTTGGGAGCACGGCGGGTGGGTGTGGGGTGGGAAAAGGGGTGATGGGTAGAGAGAAGGGAGAAGGGAAAGATTGGGGAGAGTTTGGGGGAATGGGATGGTTGAGATGGAGGAAGGATGGATATGGGAAAAGGGAAGAAGATATTTTAATTAATGGAGCCATTTTAGGGTTGGCAAGAGACTTGGCTCTAGAGGGGTTCCCAGGTGTCCAAGGGGATATCCCTAGCTAGGTCCTTGGGCAGCAGAGAAGAGGGTGCCTGAACTGGCCTTGTCCCATAGACACACTGATGAATATCTTGCATATCACCATAGAACCTTCATCTGGTGATGGATGGAGATAGAGACAGAAACCCACACTGGAGCACTGGACTGAGCTCCCAAGGTCCAGATGAAGAGCAGGAGGGAGAAGATGAGCAAGGAAGTCAGGACTGCGAGGGGTTGGTCTAACCACCGAGACAGTGTGCCTGATCTAATGGGAGCTCACCAAGGCCAGCTGGACTGGGACTGGATGAGCATGTGATCAGATCGGACTCTCTGAATGTGGCTGACAATGATGGCTGACTGAGAAGCCAATGATAATCGCACTGGGCTTTGATTCTACTACATGTACTGGCTTTTTGGGAGCCTAGTCTGGATGCTCACCTTCCTAGACCTGGATGGAGGGGGGAGGGCCTTGGACTTACCACAGGGCAGGGCACCCTGACTTCTCTTAGGACTGGAGAGGGAAGGGGAGGGAAATGGTGGAAGTGGGAGGGAAATGGGAGGAGGGGAGGAGGTGAATTAGAAAAAATAAAGAAAAAGAAAAAATAAAATAAAAAAAAAGACAAGCTGATGTCCTATCTATTGTCCTCTGTAAATGTTGTGTCAACATTCACTTCAAGAACAGTATATTTTCAATCACCCAAAGGCTTGAGCTCTCCCTCCGCACAGCTCTGACTTGCACTACTCAGCAGTCAGGCACTTCCCATGGACTGTATGAAGCACGAGTGTTAAAGATAAGATGTTCACATGAAAAGTAAAGGTCTCTTTTTCTTTCTAATTTATTCCATTATTTATAAGGAATAGTGCTATGGCTTGGATATGGTTTGATTGGAACCCAAGGCTCTGGCTCCATGGGCTAAAATTTGATCTCCATTGTGAAGTACTAAGAGAGTAAACAAAATTAACCTAACTATAGTGCTAAGAGATGGGAACTTTCATGATACGAGGAATAGATAAAACAACTCGGGGGAACCTCCACTTGGGAAATCTCCAAACCTAGTGGTAGAGAAATCAGACGGTGGGTGGCTGGGAGCTTTCTTCCCTCTTCCTCTCTCTATCCTGCCCCCAACTCCCCTTCTCTCTCTCTCTCCTGCCCTCTTTCCATGTGATAATCTGAAAGGTCACAGGATTTCAACATGAAGTTTATCTACCAGATTCTACCAGATAATGCCTACTGACCTTAGACCTTTAAGGAAGGAAGGAAAGAAGGAAGGGAGGGAGGGAGGGAGGGAGGGAGGGAGGGGAGGGGAGGGGAGGGGAGGGGAGGGGAAGGGGAGGGGAGGGGAGGGGAAGGGAAGGGAGGGGAGGGGAGAGGAGAGGGAGAAAGAAAGAAAAGGAAAAAGAAAAGCACACCTCCGGTATTTCCTGACAGCAAGTACAAATGGACTAATAAAAACAGCTTATTTCAGTATGACATACATCCTGAAAATTCATGATATAGCCGGGCGGTGGTGGTGCACGCCTGTAGTCCCAGCACTTGAGAGGCAGTGGCAGGCAGATCTCTGTGAGTTCGAGGCCAGCCTGGTCTACAAGAGCTATTTCCAGGACAGGCTCCAAAGCTACAGAGAAACCTTGTCTCGAAAAACAAAAAAACAAACAAAAAAAATTCATGAAATAGAGGATCTAAAGTCTAAAGAGGTCAATACTACTGAACAGTAATTTTGTAGTTAACAACACCTGATAGAAATTCAAAGTTGAATAGAACAAATTTTGCTTACATGTATTTACAATTCAATTAAATTAAGAATAAAAGCAAAAACAAAGACTATACCCTGTTTAAAGTAGTCGGTGTCATTTAAAATGTATATTAAACACCTTTAAAAAAAAAAAAAGGAGAATAGTGGCACCCAGGGTAGATGGAGAAGGGGAGCAGGGATGAGAAACTCTAATTGTTTAAGGAGGATGAAGTGTACTTCTTGAGTTGACCTAGATATGGAGGGGAAATAAACAACATGACCATAGAGTGTATTCCCAAGATGTCAAATTAATTTCTGTTTTATGTTACCCAATTTCTCTTCTTGAACAAAGCTTGCAGCCCCAGACAACACAGTGAATTTCATAAAAACCATGATTTCATATGTTATCAATTCATTCCAACTCTACTAAGGCTGATTTATTGTGCACTTATAAAACCCTCGCAGATGATGAATGTCACATGTTCATATTACTACAGAAAGAGAAAACAAACAAAACTGTGATAAATATTTCACTTTCTTTCATTTAAAAAAAGACCACACAATGAAAATATAAACCACAAGGCAAATGTTTTATCATTCCCAGTGGGATATTTACATTCATCCCTGCTTGACAGCAATTCTCCACCAGAAACATCAATGCCATCCATCTCTGAGCCAACTGCTCTCAGGAGTTACATATGACTGTAGAAGCAAGGAGAACACTCCTTCAGTTAGGGAATGTACCTAACTTTCTAAAACTCATTAAACAGACCACTACCACTAAGCTAGGTGCTTAGATTTTTGGATCATGGTATTACAGGCATGCACCACCATTTCTGGGTTGGTAATTAACAAGAATTTTTAACTAACCAGACAGTTAGTTAAACCAGACATGTTTTAAAAAGAACATATGTCACCATAATTGGCCTACAATTATGAGTTCTACATGATTTGGCACTCAGCATTATGTCTTGACCTCAGGTCATTAATCTACTTGTCAACTCACGCCTTTCAAACCGGCCTTCTTGCTCTTCCTAGACAACACCAAGGACATTACCAAGTCAGAGCTATTCTGTCTGCATGGAACCCTCAGGTCCTAGAAATCCAAAAGCAACAACGCTAACCTTCTTGCTGGTCTTTGGGGAGGTGTCATTTTTTTCAATGGAAGTAACATAGACACATTTTTGTTGGGTTTATTATTATTATAAAGCAGAGGGCAGTTTGGAGGAGCCAGTTATCTCCTTCCACCATGTGAGAGAACTCCAGTCATCAGGTTTCATGACAAGATTTTGGCCTGCCCACACATCTCACCAGCTAGACACTCTAACCTGCCATCTGTTCTTTACCCCCATCTCTGATAACCTTTTCCAGGAGAACTTATCAGCTCTTCCCACCCTGTATGTCCTTTACTTGTCACCCATGGTCCCCTCTACTGTAGGTTACAGAAGGTCTACAGAGGGTACAGAGGGTAGATATCAACGTGCACTGGGAAGAAGAGAAATGTACTAGTGCGATACTATGAGCAGTCTGGTCACACCCACAGCCAGCACATTCTAGCCACAACAGGATTCACTCACAGACTATAATAGGAGCAGCAAAGCACTGTGCAGACCTGCAGAGTGGGTAAGAAAAACAAATACCACTGTCCATAAAGACAAGTCAATATACAACCGGTGAAATTGGAAATAAAAAAGTAGGAATGTGAGCATTTTACTTCAATCTTAAAAACAAAGAATCATCTAGTACCTAAAAGTGTCTACTAAAGTACCTAATAAAATAAGCCCTATGATAAGCATTTCATAGTGAGTAAGCGTGAGTAGTCAATTAGCATACAAAGAGCTGTTCAACATCATTAGTAGACAAGGAAATGCAAATTAAAATCAGAACGGAATATTTTTTGTTATTGGGTTTTTCAGAGCTGAGGATGAATACCAGGACCATACACATATACCTCTGCGCTGCACCTTTTCCATTCCAGAGGTAATTCTTTCATGATAGGTATTCAATCTGATATTAACCCCATCACCAAGAGTACAAATTACCAAAGTTACTTTCATGGCTCTCCACAAACTGATGGTAAGGTGTATTGCTGAAGACAACACCTATATAACTCATCAAAGATGGAGCTGGTGCCTACCTAGAGCCTTCACCCTTTGGATTAATGTTTTTGGTACTGGCAGGGACTCAACATACTACAAAAGAGGAAGGTAAACATCAACCCAGCTACAAAGCCCTTGCTTTCCAAGAGTGGCTACCTGCAAGATACACTGGTGCAATAGTGGCACAAAGCATGTGGGAGTAACCAGCTAAGATCTGATTGATTTAAGGCCCACTACATGTGATAGAACCCATGCACAACACTGCCCAGGGTGGTCAAGAATCTGAGACTGGATAATGGAAAGAACCTAGGGAAAACCTAAATACTACTGTTCTACTGAAAGGACAGAGCAATAAAATGACTCCTAATGACAACCTGCTCTACTCATAGATCAGTGCCTTACTCAGTCATCATCAGAGAAGCTTCGTTCTGCAGCAGATGGAACAAAACCAGAGACCCAGAACCAAACAATGAAGAGAGTGAGAAACCTTAGAATACTCAGACCTACATGTGATGTGTCCATCAAATCCCTCCTGTCAAGGGTTCAGGGAACCTTTTGAAAAAGGAGGCAGAAAGAGTCTAAGAGCCAGAGGGGATGGAGAAAGCCAAGAAAACAAGGCCCTATAAATAACAGAATAGATGCACATATGAACTCACAGAGACTGAGGCAGCATGCACAGGGCCTGCACAGGTCTGCACCAGACGGCATCCTAGGGCTGAAAGGAGAAGTAACTAACACACACACACACACACACACACACACACACACACACACACCTAAACAGGGATTTATCTCTATCTTGCAAATAAAGAATGAGTTTCCTCTCAGGAAGTCTCACTGGAGAAACAAACCGCTCCAAAGGGGAGGCTGAATGCTCAGTAGCAAATGGTCAACACAAAATAAACTCAATGGCATCTTTGGAGATTCTTTGTCTCAGAGTGTTAAGTCAGGACGTTTTTTACTTTAAACCTCACAAGTCCTTTGCTTATATAGTCTGTCTTTTGGTTTTGTGTTTTTATGGGATTCCCATGTGTACAAACATGTGTCTCTGCATCTAAATGCATTTCTTGTGCTTTCTCTTTGGCTCTTTTTCTTATTTGGTTGTTTTGTTCTATTTCGATTTGGTTGTCTTTGTTTTATTTACTGTATAGCATTTTATTTTATTACTATTCCTTAGATGCCTCCCTGTTTTCTAATGAAGAGACAGAAAGGGTATGAATTGAGATGGGAAAAGAGATGGCGAGGGAATTGGGAGGAATGGGAGAAGGGGAAAATATCAGAACATATTTGTATGAAAAAGAATCTATTTTCAATACATGGGAAAAATACAGCAACAACTGATGTAGGATTCCCCTCTGCATACTGTGAATACTGCTGGTGAATAAAGAAACTTCCTTGACCTGTTGAGAGGGCAAAACTTAGATGGGCAGGGAAAGCCAAACTGAATGTTGGGAGAAAGGAGGTGGAGTCAGAGAGAAGCCATGTAGCCCCACCAGACACAGATGCTGGGAACTTTACCCTGTAAGTCACAGCCTCATGGAGATATACAGATTAATAGAAATGGATTAAATTAAGATATAAGAGTTAGTCAATAAGAAGCTAGAGCAAAGTAGCCAAATAGTATTGCAAATAATACAGTTTCTGTGTGATTATTTCTGGGCTGACAGCTGGGAACAAACAAGTAGGCCTCCTTATTACAGACAACAAAAAGAAATGAGAAAAAAACAGAAAGGTTCATATGCTGATGGTAAATTGGTACAACTACTGTGAAGAATGGTGGCATTATCTGATGAACTTGGAGATATTCCTTCCCAATAGGCCAGCCAGTCAAATCTTGGCTCTGCATCCTGCAGCTACTCATGCACACATGTGCCAAAGTAATATGCAATGTTTGTTAGCACACTACAACTTTGCAACTTTAAAAATATCCTGAAAAAAATCAAATTTTCATCTACAGGAGAATGAAGAAACATGATACACAGTCGAGATAAAATGAAATTCCCTACTAGTGTTAATAAGTGAACTAGAGCAATATAAATCAAACATCAAGTCAGAGAGCAAGACTGCTGTATCTTCTATGTGATTCCATGGATATGAAATGAAAACAAGACAACTAAATTTGAGGAAATGATAACACTGTGAGGAAGGAGAGGGAATAAGATTTACAACTAACGGTACTGTTTCCTCTCTGACAAGCCAACGGGATCATGAACGTGAGTGTGTGTGTGTGTGTCCCTGTGTCTGTGTGTGTGCCTGTGTCTGTGTGTCGGTGTGTCTGTGTGTGTGCCTGCTTCTGTGTGTCTATGTGTGTGCATCTATGTGTATGTGCCTGTGTTTGCCTGTGTGCCTGTGTGTGCATGTCTATGTGCCTGTGTCTGTGTGTGTGTGCATCTATGTGTATGTGCCTGTGTTTGCCTGTGTGTCTGTGTGTGCATGTCTATGTGCCTGTGTCTGTGTGTGTGTGCATCTATGTGTATGTGCCTGTGTTTGCCTGTGTGTCTGTGTGTGCATGTCTATGTGCCTGTGTCTGTGTGTGTGTGTGCATCTATGTGTATGTGTCTGTGTTTGACTGTGTGTCTGTATGCCTGTGTCTGTGTGTGTGAATCTAACTATGTGTGCATGTGTCTGTGTGTTTGTATCTATGTGTGTGTGCCTGTGTCTGTGTGTGTGCATCTATGTATGTGTGCATGTGTTTGTGTCTGTATCTGTATATCTGTGTGTATGCCTGTGTCTGTGTGTGTGAATCTAACTATGTGTGCATGTGTCTGTGTGTTTGTATCTATGTGTGTGTGCCTGTGTCTGTGTGTGTGCATCTATGTATGTGTGCCTATGTTTGTGTCTGTATCTGTATATCTGTGTGTATACCTGTGTCTGTGTGTGTGCATCTAAGTATGTGTGCATGTGTGTGTTTGTATCTATGTATGTGTGCCTGTGTCTGTGTGTGTGCATCTATGTGTGCATGCGTGTATCTGTGTGTTTGTGACTATGTGTGTGTGCCTATGTCTATGTGTCTGTGTGTATCTCTAGTGTGTGTATGTGTCTGAGTGTCCGTGACCAGGCGTATGCAAGCTCTTCTGCCTCCTAAAAATTTTATAAAATCCTGAACAAAAAGCTATAGACTTACCTATGCCTGGCATACAAAGCTTGTACACATTCTTAGTCTGAGATTCAAGCACAATGACAGAACATTTAAGACTCACTAATACACAGAAATCAAACTAAAAATTTAGATCTCATGTTTTGTTCATCTGACTCAAAATCTGATACTCATTCCATTTAGAGAACCAGACAGGTAACTTGGCCAACTAACAAAACACATGTCAATTTCAGTCTCCAGTTACAAAGAGGAAACGTCACCAAAGTAGAAACATTCATGGTTTCAAGTAAACTCCAGTGGGGATGGTGGGTAAACAATGAAGCAAAGTAACTGTGAAGAAGAGGGCAGAGGTACTGAGAGATACAATGCAAGCAACAAGTTAGCCTGACTCTGTAAGTGGACAGGTGATGTCCACTGAGACCTTTTCATAGGAAGGCATTGCAGACACGGTCCTTCCTCAGTCCTTCAAATAGTGCTGAGACAGGTCTTACATACAAAAAAGAGAGAGAAGGTCTAGAAGGCTAATAGGACTGGACAAACTTCTCAATGAAATTTCCAGTATCTTGTCTGGCTCAGAGGCAGAAGGACCAGAATATAAATACAATGTTATAGATACTAAATGCAATTATACACAGGAGTACAGACTGAAGACACCAAGATTTATGTATGTACCTAATAGTCCAGTAAGTAAGAGAACAGATGGCTGCTTTGCTTACCTATGACCAGGGTGGTAAACAGCGGTATTTATTCCATGTGGATAATGACCACTAAAGCTGAAACTGTGACTCTCTTGGTAGCTCTGATTTGTTCCAACACTAAGATAAAGAAAGCAAAACAGAAAAAGTAACATTAAAGCACCATGGACACCAGTAGATACTAAAGCAGTTAGTCTTTGGGGACAGACAACACCAGCCATTGTTGAGGACATAAAACAACCAGACACACTACAGTGGGGAGATGACTGATAAAATCATATTGTTTAAAAGTCTGAAAGTTTCCTATAAAAATAAACTACATGACCCTATGACCCAGCAATACCATTGGAAGATAATGGCCCAGAGAGAATAAAAATGGTTATCCATAAAGACTTATGCAAGAATGGCCATCATACAATCTGTGCCATGATCCAATGGTCAAGAATGGTCCAGTTTGCCACAGTCCCAAGCTGAAAAGTCTATCTACAAAAGAATGAATAAACAAACCATGAGATATCTGTGTATATAAATGTAAATATATTTGTATAATTCATGAAAGATAAATCATTGGTTAAAAGGTAATAAAATATACAAAAATATATGAATTTCAAAATATGTTGAATGAATGAGATTTCTGCAAAATATTGTATTTTATATATATATTATATGATTCCATTGATGTGAACTGTCTCAATGGGCAAAGCTAATTTATGATTAAAAATAAAGTCTTTGAAAATAGTAGTTGTAATGGGTAGATATGGAAGAGGGAGGGAGGAGGGAGCTCTCTAGTATGGTGACAATGTTCTATTTCTTGACAGAGGTCTGAATGGTACAAATCAGTACACTAATCAAACTCACAGAGAGCTACAATTAAGATCTGTGCAGCCCACTGTCTGCAGAGTATATCTCTGAAAAAACTATGAGCAAATAATGAACTCTTAATAATATGCATTCTCAAGCACTTGACGCTTCCAATGCACTATGAAATACAAGAAATAAATGTATGAGTATTAACTATACAAGTCTTTCGGAGTGCCTAATGTATTTGCAATTTTTCATAGTTTGACAAAAAGAAATATCAATATCAGACACTGGCTCAGAAGAATAAACATCACATCAAAATGATTCCCAATGCATTTTTACCTGACAAGGTAACTTCTAAGTTCTCCTCGGTAATTGATAACCAAGAGCTCTGCAGACCACTGTGCACTTGCTTTGTATTCTAAAAATACCAACCCAGCAACGGCATAGCTCAAGTCACCCAGAAAGACAGATGCCTGAAAAAGGAAATTAAGTTATTATAGAGGTAGCAGAAAAATAGCACACAACTAGACAATATCCCAGACATTGGCTGTGAAACCAAGTTTAGACCACAGCAGGCTCCTTGAATGCTCAGCCAAATAAGCACATTCCTATTTAAATTCCCTGTAAAATCAAGAGGGGGGGAAATGCAGGAGATGCCACCATTTAGCCTCTTCCCAGACATAAGCTCTCAAATATTAATCTCCACTTCAACAATCTATGCTAAAAAGACTTTGAGCACTTTCCATGTGCCTACTCAACAATTCAAAGGGGAGGATACAACACACTCAATGTCAGCCTTTCAATCAAGCAACTATCTAACCATGCTGATGGAGGTCTGAAAGTCTAAGCACATTTGGAGGCATTCATAACAGTATCTACTTAGAACGTGATCAGAATGCCCCATCTTGGCAAGACTATTTTAGGCTAAAGCAACTAAAAATCAATGGACAGGCAAGGCCCTCTATTCTTCCCTTACTTAAAAATGAGGCACAAATTTCTTTTGGTAATAGTGTCCCTCCAGAGTAGGCAGAGGAAAAAGAAGCACACCTAAATAAGCCTGTAAGTCTTTTAAAGATCAGTTAGTCCTTCGTGTATCTCCACATCATTTCCCACAGCGCAGCAACCCTAGCAGCCCACACTCCATTGCCCTTGTATAGCCACATCTCCACACTTTACAGGACATAAGCTCCTGGCTCAAACTGTTTCTTTAGGTTTTCACTTTTCTATCAAGCCCCATGCATTCAGAAATATAGGTACCAATAAACATTTTATTATGCTAATCTGTCTCTTTTAAAAATTAATTTGCAGGCCCACAGAAATTAATTCAAGAAAATGGAGAAAAAAAGTTTTGTTCCAACATTTCAAAGAGTTCTTCATGATCTATAACTGCTCAACAAACACCCATAGAGGCCTAATCCAAACATAGAGTCTACAAATAAGAATATCAAAGCACTTGCCAAATTTCACACTTAGTACCAAAGCAAAAAATGCAAACACCTCACAACATTTCACAATGATTACATGCTAAAATGATCATGTGCTGGATGTACTGTAATTAAATAAAACACAGCCTCCATAAATTTCACACATCCCCATGACAACCACTTGAAAATGTGTTCATTGCACATGGGCAGTGCTCATTACAGTCCCACTGAACAGCACTTGCCTGTTAAATGATAATTTGAACCTTAGTTAGGTTTTGTGGAACTTCTATAATCTGAGCTCTGTTCCTTCTTTCCATGTTTCTACTTGTTATTTCTTAGGAAAAGCATTCCCTGAATCATTGGCTCTCAGCATTATCTTCCTAAGGCAGTCCGTTGCTTTTTCTCTACTCTCCCTTTTAATTCCTATCCTTTTTAAGGTAACAAAGTCCAGCTGCTCTAGAAGTTGACTCAGTTGCAACAACTCACGGGTTTCTTTGCTCACAATAGCCTATCAACAATCCATACCATGATAAAAGAGAAACTGAGATGTCCTAAGTGAAATGATGAGGGCCAAAGATGGAGGAAGCAAAGCATGAACCAACACACTGTTCATGCTCAAACTGTGACTTCAACCCCATCAGGACCAACCACCAAGCATGCAATAGTCAGCTAGTCAATTCATAAACAAGGACTGCTTCTTCATACAGATCCTAAGCTTCCCTGCTTCACATTATCCCATCCCTATTTCTATAGCAATGTACAGCCACTAAAACAGTGCTTTCCTTCTCCTAAAGCTACCACACAGCCCTTCACTCTGAGTCCAGGAGACAGGTTTCTAACTAGAGCCTTGTTCCTGAAAGACAGGAGAAATTTTCCCTGGACCTGATCCTTTGCTAGTCTCTACCTCATTGACTGAAAAAACCCTTTTAAGTTCAGACATCCCCTAATCTTAAGAGTTTAATCATTTCTGAGCCGGGTTGTGGTGGCGCATGCTGTTAATCCCAGCACTCAGAAGGTAGAGGCAGGCAGAGTTCCATGACAGGCTCCAAAGCTACAGAGAAACCCTGTCTTGAAAAACAAAGAGTTTAATCATTTCTGTTCATTTCTTGTTGTAAAATGGCTTATAGCTACAAAGTTCATTAACAAATACAAAAATTAAAAATTACATAAGTATAATTATCTAACTAGATGCTAAATATTTTAAGATCATAGCTTATTATTCTCATTTATACTTGTATTTTGCCTCTCTTCACACTCATCCACTGCAACTTATACAGAGAAGACACACAGGGCGGGGTGATTTAAGATGTACACACACCGGGGAAATGACGAAGAGCTCACTTCCCATGAGGTCAAACACCCTTACGGTCCCGGTACTTTCAGCATAAGCCAGGAGTGTGCAGTCATAACTCCATGCTACCCGTCTCCACTGGGGCTTTGGGTCCTTTGGAACTAGAGCAAAAAGAAAAGAAGCATTTTAAACAATATATAATAAAGAGAAAAAATAGTTTAAATTACTGTAGCTAGCATAAATTATCAGTAAGTACCTCATCTCCTAAAATGACCTAATGCTCAGTCAAAACAATAGTTCCCAGAAACCTACTTCAAGGCACAAACCATGGCAAACTTTGGCTCCATTACTTCATAAGCAAAGCAGTTTAATGATTCCAGACCTCTGATAATTGCTGAACATGCCCTAGACTAGTAAGGGCTCAAGAATAAGCTACTCCAAATACTGATGAAATTGAGAGTAAACAAAAGCCCAGAGCATAAGTTATTAAACTGTGTTGCTGTATGGGGTGGCAAAAAAAAAAGTGAGAATGATAAAAATATTTTGGGCACACAATGACCAAAAATTGAATCAAAATCAAACACATAAGAAATCTGGAGTGTCCCTGGCAGTATTCACTCATACTGTACTCCCTAACTCTACTGCAGGTTCTGAGCACACGCACCTTGGACATGTACAACATGTCAGACCATGCAACACCATGGAAGACAGCCTGAAATCCTTACTAGGACTCAAAAATGACAGCATACAATGAACTAGTCTCTTTACTATACACACAAAATTGTCTGCTCTTATAGAAAAACATTTTTACAGAAAATAAAGACTTCTAATACTTTCCTATTATTTCTCAGCATGTATCAAATATTTGGACTGTACTGTGTTTGAATGTTTGGTTTTAAAATTGCTAGTTAAGGACAGCTTGAGAAACTGTTCAAAGAATTTTGGTTTAGAATTATGGCACAATTTTAAACGGTATTAAACATACTTCTGTCATTTGGTACTATGTATTTTTGCAAAGCATAGTCTCAGCATTGATGACTACAAAATAAAAGTGTTAGCCAAACTCTGCAAAACACTAAAGATGTTTGATATTGTGCAGTATCACATAAGCAAGTACATCTATCTCATTAGTATGAAGGATTGTTTTCCTCTTTAATAAAAGATTTTACTTTTATACATATATATATATACCAAAAATATCTGTAAATACATTTTGTATGGTTTATTTTCAATAAATATTTAATTTGTAGATCTAGTTTCTATATCTAGATATCTGGAGACAATAAATTTCACAAACAAACTGGAGTCATAAGTAGAAAAAATTTAAGCAGCATTAGCCTAGAGTTGGTAAAATCAGTAATTATTCCAAGCCACTGAGTTCAGCTCCTCTAAAAATCCACAACATTAAAAGTACCACCAAGGGTTTTTAAGTAAAAGCAGTGTATATTGTCAGAAAATACAATCTAAGAAATAAATATGAAAATAAATTATATATACATATATATATATTAAAGCAGATAAATTAAGAGCTATTCCTAATCATAAAGTTTTAAAATTTTGAAATAAATTATATATACATATATGTGTGTGTATATATATATATATTAAGGCAGATAAATTAAGAGCTATTCCTAATCATAAAGTTTTAAAATTTTGATAATAAATATCTTAACAGTCCTAATAAAAACCATATGCAAATTGATTTTAAAATTACAAATAAATCTTCCATATGACTCTGAAGTCTCATTTCTGATTTATTTTCAAAGCAAACGAGATCTATGAGATAACTATGCTCCCATGTTGTTACTTCATTATTTACAACAGACAAGGAACAGAAAGTGTATTTATCAACTGATGACAGATAAGTAAAATATGATATATACGTGTGTTTAATGGAATACTTTTCAGCCATAAAAAGAATACAGTCCCATCATTTGCATCAACATGGAGGAACTGGCGATCTTTATGTTAAATGAGATGAGGCAGTCACAGACAGTACTGTACAATCTATTTCATACATGAAATCTTAAAAAGCTGATCTCACAAAATCTGAGCGCACAAAGGTGGTTCCAGAGGGAGGACAGTGGGGAGGGTGAGATGCAGACATGCTGATTGATGGATACTAAGTTACAAAGGGCATGCGGCCTCTGATTCGTCCCTGCAGCCAGGTCTCATCTCCTCTTGCTCTGACTCTTACGATAGCCTTGGACCAACTCTTGGCACGTGTGTCTCTCCTCTCTTCCCTCCTTGGCATTTTCCAAAGGTAACTTTTCAAATAGGAAGATATACAGATCACATCTTACTGTTGCCCTAAAATCCCTGATGGTTCTGCTTCCAACAACACAAGTACTGACTTCTCAATATACACAGACGATCCTTCACAAAAGACCCCATCACAGTGTTCTAGCTTCCCCTCCATCACGTACCCACTGATACCCCTAACACCAACCTCACCACCTGGGAAATAAACAAACCTGTGCCCTCCACACACTTTACTACCTCTGCTAGATGGTCCCTTTCCAGCTGCATCTCTCCTTCCTTGACTCTTCAAAGCAGACAGTGGTCTCTGTGCACCAAATATGCCGAGCGCAAACTCTTCTAAAGTATTTATCACATCGTATCATGTTGCTTACATAATTGAATGTCCCATGGATCTCTGATGTCCTTAAAATTGGAGAAAGTGTTCTATTTGGCGTTACCATCTCAGGACTTCCCTCCTTTGTTAAACATATCTGTACTCGCCCGAACAGACACTCTCAAGCATCTGTCCATGAGCTCATTCTAAATACCATCTTGCTGACAAAGCAGCCACTCCATCCTTCATCCTACATAGTTTCCGTACACATATTTGGTCACACAACACAAAATGACTAGAGCATAACCTAACAAGCAGGTGAGGCTGGCGTCGGAGGAGCTGAAGCAGGAAACCTGCCAAAAAGTGCATTCTAGAGGAGCATACGCAATAGACTGAGACCTGGCTAAAGAAATCAACCAATTATGAAGTGGGACACTATCAACACAATATATTGAAGAAAACTAAATGGATCCTATGGTTTAAATGAAGAGAAAGCAAAAATGATGTAAGCTACAAATATTAGAAACAACAAAAGCAGTATCAGTACAGATTCCAGTGGACAGCAAAGTGATAATAGAAAACATAAAATAGAGAATGTCATCAACTACTTCATAGCTATGAATTGTATGAAAAATTTCATGCAAAAGTCAAAATTTTAAAGGTTTTTAACATCTGTTTTTAAAAACTGAATCAAATCCTGTTTATAAAAAAGTCAACTTTTTTCATAAATTCTATTAGACATTTAAGGAAAAAAAAATCAAATCAGATTCCGTGCAAACTTTTCAGAAAATAAAAAAGCAACAACCGCCACTCCAATTTTGAGACCATCACTAAAAAGTATAAAATCAGGACGTGAAAACAAGTACATACCTATATCCCTCATGAATATAGGTGCAATATTTTGATGACTGTATCTGCATAAAGGTCTAATAATGATCTTAATCTAAAAGTAATCAAATATGATACTGAGTCGCTTGCTACTCAGAGATCAATTTTATCAGAATGCTTAGGGTTCTCTTGATAATAAGAATATCTGTGTCCAAATACCTACATCTAGCATAAAAACTGGGTTGAAAAGGCAACTTGGGAAAGTCCGTCTAAAACGTCAGCCTAAAAAAGAGTCTATGCACAGCAACAAGAAGTAACACAGATTTCCTTACAGTTCACTTGTGTAAAACATAATGTGCTACAGTATTAGAGAAAAACTCCTGAATATTAGATGATTTTTAATGTCTATTTTTGTTCATCCTTGGTTGCTACAAAGAATGTATACTATGTTTCCAATAATAAAAAAATTCACTAAAAATACAAAAAAAAAAAGAGAAAGAGGGAGAGCAAAGGGATCTTGATAACCTGAGACATTGGACTCACACTTTAAAAACTGAGTAGTTTGTTTCAAAGTCTGGGCATTTCAAATAGTTTATGTTCCTGTATTTTTCATGTCAAGACACATATTTAAAGAAACCGTGCTTGTGCAGCATCTAACAGTAAGCTGAGGAGGCTTCAGAAAGTAAGAGGCAACCAGGAGCCATCAGCCTGCCCAGCCTGCATCAGTAGACCAATGGGCTCGCTCAGTGTTCCTGTAGTCGGCAAGAGGACAAAAAGTCAGCACCACAGCTCTTCAAAGGTCTAATTCCATCTGCCATTTTTAAGGCAGAAGAAGAAGACTGAATTGCCATCAATGGTCTGGTGAACAGAGTCAAACAACTTCCAGCCCATATTTCAATCATTCTCAAATGGCCTATCTTTTATAAAACAATAATTGAAAAATATCAAAGTGGAACCAAATAGCTCCTATTTCAGTTTGCAGACTTTGCAATATGCAGTCTCAAAAATGCATTAACGACAATCTGGCCCCTCTTCTCCAGGCACACACATGAAATATCATTTGGCATATGGGAGCGATTCCCATAAAGATGAGTCCAATAATAAGCAAATGATCATTGCCTCGCATTATAGGAAATGGAGAGAAGCTATTAATGCAGCATTAAGATCATAAATTCCGACATTCAGAAGCCCACAAAATAAACCATTAGTTCTTACCACATTATCTCATCTAGGCTGCCACATTAACTGTACGCACTAAAAAACTCTAACAAATACACTATGTACAAAATACAGAACAGTTGAAGCTTCCTTGTTAACTTGTGGCATTTTAGTTTACATGCTGGCTAAGAGCAGGTGCCTAATGCAAACACTCAAAGGGGTCCTCCCTGTGTGTCAGGATCACTTCAACACTGAGTGAGCATGCTCAGAAGAAGCCTGTCTCAGACTTCCTAAGTCTTCCACCAGCAAGAAAACTGCACTGGCAAATAGGCAATTGAACAGCTCACATGACTCTTCTGTAGACTTCTTGACCCTTATGCAGACCTGACCTAATCTAGCAACTATCAACGAGAGAAGTGCATGAAGTAAATTCAGGTTATACCTGTGCAAGGTCCTAATGTGGTTTGTATACACACTGTATAAACAGAAATATTCTCCACAAACTCGTGTTCTTGAACATTTGGCCCCCAGACGATGGTACTATTGGAAAATCTGTAGAGGTTTTGTAAGTGGAGTCATCTAAAGGAAGTGTATCAGTGAAGGGTGGGCCCTGAGCTTTTACAACCCCACCTTGCCTTTCCTCTCCTCTCTCTGCTTCCTGACTATTTAGCCAATGGAACGAGTGGTCACCTCCACAACGAACTGTAAAACCTGAGCCAGCTAGAAAAATGCTTTCTTCCTAAAGTTCTTTTGGTCAAATATTCTTATCATAGCAATTAAATAAGGAACACATAATCTCGGTTGGAAAAGAAAAATCAGGGCAAGGGTTGCTACAGGCAGACGAGTAACAGAGAGTCACAGACTGGTGAGGAGAGGAGCACAGAGGAAAGGTCTGCAGAAGGAGCTACACTTGACCTCACAAGGGCAGGATAATGAACCAATGCACTGTAAAAGCAGCAGCTGTGTGGCAGAAGGAACTGTATCAAGGGAAGATACACAGTGGGACTGAGAAAACTGAACACAACTGTTCACTACAACACAGGACACCTGGCCAAAAAAAAAAAAAACTGCCACAAGATGGTGTGCTGGCTCAATTTAACATCAACAATTCAAACTAAAAGTAAACCTTAATTATGAAAATTCTTCCATGAGATCAGGCTGTAGGCAAGCCTGTAAAGTATTTTCTTAATTAGTAATCAAAGAGGGAGGGCCCAACCCATTGTAGGTGGTGCCATTCCTGGGCACGTAGTTGTGAGTCTATAATAAAGCAGCTTGAGCATGCCGTGGGGGGACCAGTAAGCAACACCTCTCTATGACCTCTACATCAGCTCCTGACTCCAGGCTCCTGGTCTGTTAGAGTTCCTGTCCTGACTTCCTTTGATAATGAACAATGATATGGAAATGTAAACCTAATAAACACATTCCACCCTACACTGCTTTGGTCATAGAGTTATCACAGCAATAGAATCCCTAAGATAGATGGGTAGGCTAAGAATGACCTTGACTAATAAAATAAAAACCATACTCCACAGTTAGAATCAATAGTATAATCATAGTACCTGGTAGTTACTGTTTAGCACTTCCCAAGTAGCAATCATGCACCACTGAGTAAAGTTTATACATGTTAATTCAAAATTTCTCTGTCATTTAAAAATTATGTGCATATTACAGATTGTAGCACAAATAATGAAAACCCAGAGACAGATATTGGGGTTCAAGCTGAAGATGAGAAAAGCAAAGTCACTAGAGAGCTCTTCTTACCTCTATGAAATCTTCACTGAAAAAGACAGTGAGTTCCTGTCTTGTCTCACCTTATATTCTTCTCTAGTGCTGGGATTAAAGGCATGCACCACCATTTGTCCAACCTCTATGGCTAACTACTGTGGCTGCTGGGACTAAAGGTGTGTGCCGCCACTGCATGACCTGTATGGCTGACTAGTGCAGCTAACTTTGCACTCTGATCTTCAGGCAAACATTATTTGCTATATCATAAACAAAATATCACTATATTTCCCCTCTTTTGTCTAATATAAAAAAGGTTATAACTAATATAAGAAAACTATATACAATAAGTACAATAACTATATACAACATATACAGGCAATAAGTACATCAACAATGTCTAGTCCATTTGCATTTGACAAATTCAAAGAAAATACTCCATTATCTATCCCATCTTGGTGAGTCCAAGTCTTGTACCTAACTTATTTTCTGTCATAACGTGCATTACTATGTTTTGATATCTCTCAATCTTATACACTTTACACACTTCTTTAGCAAATTTCTTTTCTGAGTCTTATAAACAAGGAAAACTATAACTATCTAGTCTTTAACTTCCTCAGAGACCCAAGAAGGAGACAATATTAACTGAATAAACAGGAAGTGAAAGCAACATCCAAAAAAATGTGAGAAATTATCAAAACAACTGGCTGCCTGGAGAGTCATCCAAATTTCCTCCACACCCATTTTCAGTTTAAAGGCCTAGAATATTTCACAGACTTTTCTATGAAGTGGAATTTTTAAAAGACTGCACCGCCTTATCATGACAAGGTTTGGCAGTCACTCTCTGTTATGTCCTGCTTGACCAATTAGGACAGCATACTGTCAGCAGTCAAGGCAGGGGCATTATCTTGCCCAGTGGCTTACTTTTGTCACAAAGAAAGTAAACTCCATGGAGTTTCTTCAGTGCCCATCATCTTCTCTGAAATAGACTGGTCCTGCCAGGAGCAGACATGTCTCATTGTCATAAAAAAAGGAACCTATGTTATTAAAACGTCTTGAATGCCATATTCTGTAGATCTCTGAAGTATTTGAAAATGACCTGTCTATCTAAAATATATTTGTTTGACCTCGAAAACACACCTAATATGACTACAAGTTTAGATGTAATAGGTGACTAATTACCAACCTGCATTTCCATATTATCCTAAACAGTTGATAATAGTAGCTTTCAAGAACTAGAAATTTACATTATATTATGAAATGAGCTGTAAAGATACAATATCTTGAACCAGATTAGAAACATATGAACAGTATGTTCTAACAAAATTAATCTTAAAGTTTTATCAATATACAAAATTTGTATACAATATATAAAAATTTAAACCAATGTAAAATATTTAAAACCAGTAGCTGCTTTTTTAAAAGTAGATTCAATAATCTACCTTTTAATCTTGTCATATCCATATCTTCCCTTTTTTCTTTTCAAAACAAGAACTTTGAATCTACTCTCGTTTGGCCAACTGTCCTCCTAACCATAACCAATAACAACTTGTAACCAACCCCCCTAAACAATAGCAAATACGCATAACTCATTGAATGACCAAAAACCATCCACCCCACCTCTTGGGAATGTGGGCATCATATTCTTAAATTTACTTCCTGCTGTCTGGGGGCAACTGTATCATTAGGGGGATCCTGTAAAGAAAAATTTGGGTTAATTGTCAAGTCCTGAGAGAGGTAGCTTAATCACTTGTTGTCCAGTCTCTGTGTAATGGGAAAGTGCAGGGGGTTTGTCTCAAGTTCTGTTTAGAGTAGTCTGTGAGGCTGGTTCATCTCAGCTAGCCACCTCAAAAATGTTCTGAGCGGTTTGTAGCCGAAAGTCGATCTTTAGGTGATTTTTTTTTAAGCTCAGTGGTGCTATCATAGTCCTGAAGAGTTGTCTTTGTGGGGCACCATCCTCCTTTGGAGACTTGAAAGATCAGTGTTAAGCATGCTTATGGTTTACTGCAGAAAATCAAACCCAAAGTCATGTACAGGAAGGTAGATAAAACCTTTTTCTACAATTAGTTAGTACTCTATATGACCACTGGGGTTGGAGAGATCACTCAGGGGTTAAGAACACTGCCTACTTTTACAAAGGTCCTGAGCTTAATTCCCAGCAACCACATGGTGGCCCACAATCACCTGTAACGAGATCTGGTGCCCTCTTGGGGAAGAGATGTGGTGAATCATCCTTACCAACTTAGACCATGAAACCCAATATGGACAAATTCAACAGAACCACCATATATGGGCTGCCCATGCATGCTAAAGCATTGCCAAGGCACAAATTTCATTCATTTTTATTCATATGACCATTAATGCCAGGACAAAAAGTTTCATTTTACATATATATACAATTATATATTATATTATATATGTATATATAATCATAAATTTTGATATAATATATATATATATCTTAAGAAAAGCTGTTAAAGAGTCACTATAAAGCCAAAGAAGAATGAGATTAGTGGCAATAAAATAGTTCTTAAATATTTATTTTTCTTTTGTCCCATATAAGGCAGCCCTACTGACATGAGACAGGGATTTTTGATTTTACTTTAATAAGCATGCTTGGGTTTAGAGAAGGAGAGAGCCACACTCCAAAACCAAAGCCAGCATTCACTTTTTAATTTTAATTGGACTGGTACAACAAAAAGATCATTTGCATTACATGTCTGTAGAGAATAGCAGAAAGAAACATTTGGTAAGATTTATGAAACGTTATCCTATTGGAAATGTGATATATTAATAGGGCAATTTACTCTTTTTCTTGGGACATTGGTGTTTGGATGATTTGTCCTTTACTTTCAGATGTCTTATTTGTCAAGTGGTCTTTGGATTTCTTAGCTGAATGACTTAATTCTCCTGAAAAGACAAAAACAAAACCCTTCCCCAACCCTAATTTTGGGGAGGTTCTCTTTTGGCATGTTATTTCTGATCAAATGAAAAACATTTGTTAGTTTTATAGGTTAGATTAGATTAAATAGCCACACGGCTTAATTAACTATTATCTCTTCTAATTAATGTCTCTCTTGTTTAAATCTAACCTTTATCAATTTTAATGGTAATCATGGCCTTTCTTCTCCTGTGGAAACAAAAACGAAAACCTTTCCCCAACATAACATATGTCCTGGTTTCCATTCTGAGGTCAACACATCTTTAAGTATACTGTCTGCTTTAATTCCATAGTTTTCTGTATTATCCAATGTATCTCTGTAGCTGTCATTCCTTTCACACTAGCACTTAGAAAATTCAAAGTTAATAAGGCATTATGAAATCTATATGGGGGTCTTTATCATTTCTTTCTGTTTATTCAACATATCCTCTAGAGTTTGATTTGATCTTTCTATAACTGCCTGTCCTGTAGGATTGTGTGATATACCTGTAATAAGCTTTATATCATAATAAAGAAAACACTATTTCATTTTCTTAGCAACATATACTGGAGCATTGTCTGTCTTTATTTGTGCAGGTATGCCCATGATGGCCATAACTTCTAGCAAATATATTATTACCTAATCAGCCTTTTCCAAACTCAGAGCAGTTGCCAATTAAAAACCTGAATAGGTAGTAATGGTAATGGTGTACATATTTTAGTTTTCTGAATTCTACAAAATGGAACACATCCATCTGCCAGATTTCAATCCTTTGAGTACCTGTGGGTTACATCCTGCATACAGAGAGTGGTGTTTGATTGTATAAAGAACAAGTAGGACATTGCCTTACAAGTTCCTTGACTTGTTGCCACATAATGGAAAGTCATTTTTTAAAATTGGAATGATGTTTTTTTGAGGCCTTCGGCACATTTCCAATCAATAATTCATCAATTTTTACATTACCTTGTGCTAGAGTACCTGGCAGACACATATGGGATCAAATTTGTGTTATGTATATGGGATGATTCCTACTCCTGATTGTATCTCACAACTGAATAAATAATAAAGTCAGTTCCTTATCATCTGGTATAAATTCAGTGGTTTCAATATGCAAAACAACTCTTTCTGCATACTGTGAATTGGTAACTATGTTTAAAGATTCCTTAAAATCCCTTAGTACTATGAGAATAGCATATCATTCTGACTTTTGGACAGAAGTATAAGGGCTTTGATTCACTTTACTTAAATTTTTTGATTTGTAACCTGCCTTTCCTGATTTTATTTGCATCAGAATAGAATGTAAGGGCTACAGTTATTGATGTTTTCCATAGAATGCAAGGAAGGATGCAGTTAGTTCTCTTTATAAGTTGAATTCTCTTACTTTTGGAATATTTTCTGTTAATTTCTCCCAAAAAAATTCAGCAGAAATTATAGTACCTTTTAATAATGATAAAATTGGCTGGGCAGGCTGATGGTTCCTGGTTGCCTCTTACTTTCTGAAGCCTCCTCAGCTTACTGTTAGAAGCTGTGCAAGCACGGTTTCTTTAAATATGTGTCTTGACATGAAAAATATCAGGAACATAAACTATTTGAAATGCCCAGACTTTGAAACAAACTATTCAGTTTTTAAAGTGTGAGTCCAATGTCTCAGGTTATCAAGATCCCTTTGCTCTCCCTCTTTCTCTTGTTTTTTTTTTTTTTTTTGTATTTTTAGTGAATTTTTTTATTATTGGAAACATAGTATACAGGTTTGTCTGTCAACCATTTAAAAGGTAGGACTATTGGTACCTTTGGAATATCAGCAGCTGTTGTACCCTGTTCTTATATAACCTCAATGGTCAGTGACTATTCTTTATAATACCTTCTAATATTTCTCCCAGAAACATGTTAATTTATGGTTTCTTTCTAAGACTGGGGAGATGTTAATATGAGTATTGTAACAAATCACGTCCCCACAAATTCATTGCTATGTTAGCCACATGTGGCTTTAATTTTTCTCTCTGTCCTTCCGGGTCTATGCATTTGACCAAACTTGTGCTCTGTTTTACCTGAGATAAAGTTTCAGTCTCTAAAAGCTGAATACTTACCTCCTGAAGAGGCCAATTTGGATGCCAAGATTTTGGTGAAATTATTGCTACATCACACCTATGTCGACCAGACAATGATGTCATTTATTTGCATTTTTAATACTGGACTTTGACCATTTATAGAAGTTTGCCAAAATCCTCGCTTTATGGTTTACCCTGAATTTTTTGTTGTCTCTTCTTTAGCCGTTCTATTATCCAGAGCAGTATGGTTTCTTAAAATAGGCATTAGGCTCTTCAATTAATCTGGGAAGGAGTTTCTTCTACAGTGGCAGTAAATGGCTAAACTGGATTTGGCATAGAGGCCTGCAAGAGACCCCACACACACACACAGAGTTTCCTGATGGCAAAGTGTTACCCTGAAAAATCTCTTGCTGATCTACACTCCAATGCTGCCTTTGCTATACCTTCTGCGTAATCCAGAAGGAAAGGGCATTTTGTTTTGATTAGAATAAACTTTGTTTCTAAGAATGCCTTGTTTACAATCACTTTTAATGTGACCTTGTTTGCCACAATTATAACACTTGACATTTTTATTTTACCTTAAAGCTCTGGAAATCACCTTTCCTATCCATGCATCATCGTGGTCATGAGATTCAATATTGATTGTATCTTGGATTCATTTTTCTAAGGGTGCTGATCTTGACTTTAAAGGCCTAATTATCCTTCTGCATTGAGAATTAACATTTTCAAAAGCAAAGATTCAACTATTATTTGTCTAGGTTCTGAATTTTTTATCATTCTATTTATTCCTGAAGTCAATCTTTGTAAGAAATCCATAAAGGTTTCCTTTGGGCCCTGTATAACTTTAGTAAATGACTCAGTTTTCTTTCCTACTTCTCCAATTCTGTCCCAAGCATTCAAAGCTGCTGTACAGCATAAAGACAGGAGGTGGTCAACATATAAAGATTGCCTTTCTACAGTAGCATAATTTCCTTCTCCAAGAAGTTAATCTTGGGAGATTTCCATACGTCTAGCTTTACTCCATTATTCCATTGTCTTAGCCTCTTCTCTGAACCAGGTACTCCATTGTAATTGTGGATCAGACTCTAGAACATCTTTAACCAAGTCTATCCAGTCTTTAGGAATACTTCTATTACAAGCCGACCATGAGTTTAACATTTGCTTCACAAAAGGTGAATGCATGCCATATGAGACTATTACTTCCTTGAATCGCCTTAAATCCAACATTTCCAAAGGAGTCCATTTAACTCTTGCACAGCCTTGAGTATATCTATCATTTGGCAGATGTTCCTGTAAGGTTACTAGATTGTTTAAAAACCTTATGCTGTTTGTCTCTAACCTTATAGTGTAATGCTGAAATTGATTCTCCATTAAATTCCTATGTCTAGATTTAAATATCTGTGATTTATTTTATTAAGTTTTTCTAAGGCCTGTATCTTGGCAGTCAAACCAAACAACTTTTTAAGAGATAAACCAAGAAATTATCAAAACAACAAGGATTATCAAAATGATAATTAACAGTACATCAATCCCAGTTGAGTATCCCTTCATTCAGTTGTTCCATTTTTAAATTATGAATTACATAATCATATAGAGACTAGATTTTTCTCTATTGTAATTGTGTTCCCCATTTTTTTAACATGGGAAAAAAACTGTCCTGTTTAACTAATTCCTCCCTTAAGAATTCCCAATTGTTTCACCAAATATGATGAATAAGTGAGACTTATTGCTACTGAGTAGAACAGCAAAAGTCTGATTAGATTTCAAGGCAGCTACCTAATTTGGCAGCAGCGCAAGAAGGGGGTTCAGGAAAGTCCACCAGGAGAAAGCAAAGGAAAAACAAGGCAGTAGAGCTGTGACTTCAGCAACATGTAGCTCTAGCCTATGCCGGTGGCTACAAAGCTACAGACAAATGGCATTTTTTGTGAATTCGTACCCCAAACGTTGGGCATCAGATGTAGCATGACGAATAAAAACCCAGAGACAGATATTGGGGTTCAAGATGAAGATCAGAAGAGCAAAGTAGCCAAGCCTTTAGAGAGCTCTTACCTCTATGAAATCTTCAGGCTGAAAAAGACAAGTTCCTATCTTATCCTGCCTTATATTCCTCTCTAGTGCTGGGATTAAAGGTGTGCACCACCACTGCCCAGCCTCTATGGCTAACTAGTGTAGCTGCTGGAATTAAAGATGTTTGCAACCACTGCCTGAACTGTATGGCTTACTGGTGTGGCTAGCTTTGAACTCTGATCTTCAGAAACTTTGTTAGATCATAAATAAAATATCACTAGAACAGAAAACACAAATTAGGTCAGAATGTGTTAGCTTTCTGTCAATAAAACAAAATATCTAATATTGAACTAAGAAGAATTAGTAAGAAAGATCAAATCCCGAACTTTTGTATTGTTTTTATCTGAACAACTTTAAAATTATAACTAAGTATTTATCCCTGTACTAATTCCAAAACAAAAGACTACAGTATTTACAAATATTCTTTCAAAAAAAATGGACCTGAATATTGTAAAACACAATTTAAGTTCAAAGTCCTAAAAAGTATATATGTTAAATCAAAACATTTAAAGACTAAAGAATAATTATAATTTTTTAAATAAGTTTAATGAAGTCATAAAAAGATCTTACTAGTAAATACTTTGGGAATATCTATCAAACTTTACAGAAACATTGTAAACCATTACAAAATTAAAATTTTCATATTTCAATATTTTGGAAACTCTTACCTTGACATTTCCCAATAATTGATGTAAAATCATCTTTTGCAGACCTACCAATGAAAAATAAAAACAATAGTTTTACCATAATAAAACTGATATGTAAGTCTATGAAACACTGAGATCTAGACAACACCTGTACATAACAGTAGGTAATGCCTTCTGTCACAAAGACAGGTGGTTTAGTGTCTCAAACTGAATTCTTTCATTAGCAATCTTCTCGTTACAGATATGGGGCTAGAGCAGGAACACTGATATAGCAGAAGTGGGCTTAAGCATGATCTTATGATACAGTAGGAGCCTGTACCACCGGCTCAAAAGATGTGATTCAATAAATCTAGGATGGGACCCAAGTAGGATTATAGACTAAAGCTCCACACACTGATATCAGTTAAGAACCACTGATCTGTAGCATATTATAAAGTCTGATCACAAATTAATAATTTAACAAATCACATAACCTAAATAGGCTATAATACATAAAGCAGTAGCCTGTTTACAATCTATAATCCTGAAATATAGAACACAGTAGCATAATTAGTACAAACTATGTTCAAAACAAAAACTGGTGAACTTGTAAGAACATAATTTAAAAATAATTACCTAAAACTTTAATATCTATAGAACTTGAACAACCAATTTCACTTCTATGAAGTTATTTTCAGGAAATAATTACAGATTTATATAGTTATCAAAGAAACTAATGTAATCCAATTTATAAAGAAGAAAAACATATCAAGTATGAGAGATTAATTAAATTTTGCTGTGCACATCCAATGAAATATTATTCAATTACTATACCTGACATGGAACAATTTCATAAAAAATTAATTTCAAGGGTTACCCAGGAAAAAAGTGATATAAATTTTAAAGTGTAAATTAAATTTATAAATCACAAGAGTAATTCACAAGTTGGCATCAAGTAGAATAAACAATATCATCCACTAATGATACACACACACACATATCACAGACAGAAGAACAAGTTTCAAACAACATATGTCAAAATTTTAATAGTAAACAAGTTAGATAGTCAAAAAGGTAATACTAATTCTTTCCATTTAACTATATCTTCTATTATTTCTAAAGGGACCACTAAGCGCTGCTTTTTAAATAATTTACAAAACTTTTCATATTTTAGCTATTTTTCAAATACTGTTAGCTATGACTACAGACATAAATACAGAAATAAATATCCAAGATACACACTGCTTAGCTCCCAAGTGGGACGAGGCAGAGAGAACTGCCTCTGAAATGAAGCTGATCTGATTCCAACTCCATCTCAGGGACTGAGACAAAGAATGAACATAACCTTCCCTCCAGACAATGGGATGACAGCGCCTCACACAGATCAGAGAAAACTGAAGGAGGCGTCGGTGAATGCGCATCACATCCATCCTACATGTGACAGCAAACAAGTGGGAAGAGGAAAGCGGGATGCACATAACGGTTTTGCTAAAACCATCATAATTTATTCACTTCCAAAGAGTAAACTGTGGTGGGGATATTTACACATTTTCTTTAGTTTCTTCCTGTCTTTGTTGGGGTCTTTCACAGCTTCTAACTAGTTCCCATATTAGCAGCAGCCCACAACCATATGGAATTATTACTTCACTATTTGAATAAAGTAAACATCTATTAACCACTCAAAAACTGTAGCTGCTGTCAAAATGCAAATTAAAGAGGAATTTACACATTGTTATTTTATCCAAAGTCAGTCCCTAGCACAAGCAAGTTAAGGACAGCATAGTAAGTTAGTGACAGGATTTAACACAATAACGCTGGAAAACAACAACCCGAATACTTTTGCAGAAAGCAGGGCTAGCTCTCAAAAACTAAACTGCTTCGGTGTTTCTTGTCTCTTTTCTCAGGAACCATTTCATCTTCACAACTACTGCTGATGGCAATTAATGACCTAGGACACTGGCATCAACTCCCACAGTTGACACTAATCAAGAAATAATCATTAAACACCTGCACGGTGTTGCTACAGCTACCACTGCGCAGGTCTCACATTGTATATTGTTGTGGTTTAAACAGGAATGCCCTCCATAGGCCCATGTGCCTTACCACTTAGTCCCCAGCGGAGGGCTGTTTGGGAAAGTTGTGGAACCTTTAGGAGGTGGACATTTGCTGAAGGAAGTGAAGGTTTTGGAGCCCAGCCCTCCTTCCTGTCCTCTCCGTGTCTCCTGATCACTCACGCCATATGCCCAGCCTGCCTCAGGCTTCTGCCATCACGCTTTCCCCGCTCCAACAGACTACATCTCCCAGAAACAAGAATGAACTCTTTGATCCTAAGCTGGTTTGGTTAGGTATTTTGTCTCAGCAATGTTTGAAATAATTAAGCCACTTGTGTTCATCACTGTTGTGGATAGAAAACACACAGAAGAGAAAGAGAAAGTGACTTTAAAATTCAAAAACAGCCCAACATGGTGGCACACACCTGTAATCCCAGCACTGAGAAGGCAGAGGCAGAGGATTAAAACTTCTAGGCCAGCTGGGGTCACACAGAAAGATCCCAACTCAAAGAAAAGCTGCAGGACAATTGCTACATACACTTTACTTGGTTATTCCTCATTTACTAGAAAACACTTCCTTTTAGGTCACTGCAAAGTCCAGACCTGTGCTTATATCCATTCAACACAAAAGCAGCTAAATAGCAAGTCTGAGCAAAGCTGCTCCCCATAATCCCCTCTTAGCATCTGTTCCTCTCTTGCACTGGCATTGTTCATCACATGGAGACTAGAAATTCCTATTATGTTCATGGAAATGGAACAAGTGGAGGTCAAGTGACCTTTTTTGAGGGGAAGGAATTGAACTTGGGGCTTTGCCCCAGGTAGACAAGAGCTCTATCATTGTGCTACATCCCCACCCTTATATTTGTGGGAATATATCATACTGAGGGAGACGATCCCTAACTATAAAGAAAACACAACAAAATCAGAGCTGCAGGCCCCAGGCCTCATTCACAATGCATTCCTTGTAAATGGCACATGCTGGAGCTGTAGAAAACAGAGGTGCTAATCAGAATGAGGGGGACACCCAGCATCTATACCAAAGCACAGCATGGCTGAAATATAAATGGAAACTGCACTTTCGCTTCCTGGCCACTCAGTCCTGAATAATCACACAAAAACTTTTTTTGGCCAACAGCTCAGGCTAGCTAGCTCTCACATCTTAAATTAACCAATTTCTATTATTTTATATTTTACCACAGATTTGTAGCTTGTTACCTCACATCTTGTTTCTTGGGTGGCTACATGGTGTCTGCCTGACTCCGCCTCCTTTCTTCCTGCATTCAGTTTAGTTTTCTCCACTAGCTATATTCTGTCCTGTCATAGGCCAAAGCAACTTCTTTATTAACTAATAGTAATAAAACATATTCATAGCATACAGAGGGGAATCGCACATCAGAAAAACCTGAAGCTACAAAAATGGATCCTAAATTATTACATATATCATTTATCCTTCATTTCCAAAGCAGAGAAAAGTCTACCCAACATCTCAGACCTACGAGAATGTCATGAGTTAACAGGAGTACTTAACACCCAGCACCGGCATCAGCTTAATAGAAGTAACCCTAAGTGTGCTCAATGTTACAGGTGTTTGGTGCAAGGAGCTCCCCACACATAGTGTGCTCTCAAAGGCTTCCTGGTGGAGCTCATCTCACACCAAAATTTGTGTGTATTACAAAGCTTTTGCAAATTATCCTTTCTTCTAAATTTTCATTAGCAAGTTCCATGGATCTTTGGTCAAGCTCTCCCTCTCAGACTCAAATATCTTGATCGCACTTATATGCCCTGATTCTTATATCAAAAATCACTTCATCCATCTTCTCTTTTCAAGGGAAAAGTGAATGTTGTATTCTGACTGCTGTTTATAATTAAGGTAGATACTAAAAGCTTGGTTCTCAAAACACTTCACAGAACTGCAACAAACGGAATAGGAGACTCTAGCCGTCCCTACTAGTGGTATAAATTCAAACACTGCCAAGGGGATGCTTAACAACATGCTTAAAAACAACACAGAGGGATCTATATAGCCATATCAGGTTACATTGCTGAGCAAGGGAAGATTGTCATCACTGCCATTACTTCCTTGGTGGCTTGAGGGGAATCAGAGAGCCTCCCCACTTGAAGCGAGTACCTGACAGGGAAAGACTTTTCTACTCCTCCAAAAAGCTGCGGGAATCCAGTTCTGCTTGGATACACAGGAAGAAAAAACCTTAAACCGCAGAAAATGAACACTAACACAAAGCAACTGAATGGGCACTAGTGCTATTTTAGTGAGAGCAGTGGGGCAGCAGAAAACATGTCCATTGGTATCTAAGTATTTATATGTGTGGTGTGCATGTCCGTATGTATCCACACCCACATATGTGTAGGTGGACAAGTGCGCAAAGGGAGGCCCAAAATTGACAACAGGTGTCTTCCGTATCAGTCTCTAACCTATATGCTGCCACAGGGTCTCGTGTTCAAACCAGAGCTAACACTCTCAGCTCCTGTGGCTAGCTGCATTGTTGTGGGGATCCCATTTCCACCTACCACAGGAACTGGGATTACAGGTAGGACACTATGCCCACCCATCTTTTACATAGGTTCTATGAATCCAAACTTCACTCCTCTAGATAGCATAGCAAGTTGTTTATCTGCTCAACCATCACCCAAGCCCTCCACTTACATCTGACAACCAATAGATAGGCTTTGCTAGTAAAAGAGGGACCCTCAATATTAGAAATGGCAAATATTTAGTGGGTTGATGCAAATTCCAAAACAAATCAACTACTCCTGAGTTTGCAACTCAGGCCAGCTTAAAAAGTACTTTTTTTAATGTACATATGTGTGTGTGTGTGTGTGTGTGTGTGTGTGTGTGTGTGTGTGTGTGAGTTCAAGTGTACTGTGTGCACACAGGTACACCTGAAGGACAGAAGAAGGCATTAGAGGCCCTGGAACTGAAGCCATGGGCAGTTGTGAGCCACTGTGCAGGTACTGGGAACAGAACCCAGGTCCCTGCAAAAGCAATAAGCAGTTTTAACCACTGAGCCATCTCTCCAACCCCTAGAGGTATATTTTAGATAAAAACATAGTATCATTGAATGTACTCAGTGGACACCACACAGACCTCCAGTAATCACCTTGGTCATTCAGTCTTATATTCACACACTTATGCCATTATTGCAAAGCTGCCCTGCTGGGGAATATTATTTTAAGGTGTGTGACCTTTGTTTATGCCTCATTTGTTTAACTCTGTAAAGCTGTGGTTCCTTGCCTGTATAAAACACTTGATGGTCTAATAAAGACATGAACGGCCAATAGTAAGGCAGGAGCAAGGATAGGTAGGTCTGTCAGGCAGAGAATAAATAGAAGGAGAAAACTGGGAGAAGAGAGGATGAGCAATAAGAGAACAAGGTGAGGAGGACATCAGGGGCCAACTACCCAGCCATCCAGTCAGCACGGAATGAGGGAAAATAAGATATACCAACGTAAGAAAAGGAAAAAGCCCCAAGGCAAAAGATAGATGGGATAACTTAATTTAAGGAAATGGCAAAAAGTAAAAATAAAAAAAAAAACAAGCCAAGCTAAGACTGGGCATTCATAACTAAAATAAGCCTCCGTTTGTGATTTATCTGGGAGCTGGGTGGTAGGCACCTCAAAAAGCAAAGGAGTTAAATATCACACAACATTGTCTTGCTTTGTTTCACATCTTGAGACATCTTGCATTGGTCTAATTAACTATTTCATCAGTAACTAGTCCAACAACAGCTACTTCCAGGCTTCTAGAATATTATCTTCATGTAGCAAGAAAACATCATTTGTCGGGAGCCAGCAGGAAGTACAGAGACGAGCACACCACACTAAGAGAACATCGTTTATAAGTCAATCTTTGATACTTCACAAAAGTGACTTGAGAGTAAAATCCCTTAAAATATCACCTATGAAAAGATTAAAACCTTAGTTCTTATGTATAAGGAATGAGGCTTTTTCTCCTCAAAAGAAATCTTCCATACAGCCTACATTGGCAATTACCTGATCTCCACACACTGGTCCTGGACAGCTGCCAGAAGCTTGCCATTGCTTCATAGGGGAAAAGAGAAAGAAATTCTGCTGTGAGTACTGGAGTCTTTACTTTGATGAGATTATTTTACAGTAAGTTTTTTAAAGTTTTGCTGTCATTATCTACCTTCTGACTTGACAACTGAATGAATATACCAGTACAAAATCAGAGAAATGATCAATACAGCTTAAATTAATATGTTCAAGCAACAATGACCATATGGAAGAAAGGGAATTTAATACAAATCAAGAATGAAAGCCACAAGGACCCCAAAAATCCATGTCTGAGTCGAGATTTAGGGGAAATGCAGACAGAAGTTTGAAGTGAATTTTACAGATACTTACTTTGCAAGAACCAAATGCCAGTTTATCTGCTTATTTACCAAGCGAACCAGTCCCTCGGGAAGCAAAAACGGAGCAGGACTGAAAGCACAACATAAAAGCTAGCTTAAGACTGAGTCATGAAAATCATATGTAAAGGACGAAAAATTAAAAGAGAGGGTTTTATATTAAAAACTTGAATATTAGTAAACCTAAATCCAAAAAATACTAAATTTTTATAATTTTTACAGATCTTATTTATTATATATACAGTAATCTGCCTGCAGGTCAGAAGAGGGCATAAAATCTCATAATAGATGGTTGTGAGCCACCATGTGGTTGCTGGGAATTGAACTCAGGACCTTTGGAAGAGCAAGCAGTGCTCTTAAGGGCTGAGCCATCTCTCCAGTCCAAAACCTGCTAATATTATATATGAAACTTCATGAGGAGTAGGAGATAAACACCAATGGCATGCTTACAGTCCACACAACTACCAAAACAGCAAATTTCCTCAACCATCTCTACCCTATTGCACCCTACATCCTCAAAAATCAAAACTAACAAAAACAAACACATCACACACACACACACACACACACACACACACACACTTGAGTGTGCACACACACACACACACACACACACAGACACAAAATGAAATAAAAAAACACTGAGCAAATAGTTCTACAAGTGATCAAAGGTCTCTATTTTAGGACTATCTTATCTTTAGAACTGTTAAGTTTAAGGTTTGGAGAAAGCAACATGAAATTAATATCTCTACTTTTAAAAATCACTACAAACATTGCTAAATGCAGAATTATATCATTTTATCAGATTAATTATTTCCTTGTCCTTGTTGAACATGAAAAATCATCATCATAGTTGACCATAACAACATGCAAAGAATTAAGAAAAAAAAAGCACAAGAGGTAAAATCTGAAGACCGACCACACAGCAAGGCAGCTCCTGACCACAGAGTTGAAGCAACAACAAGAACAAAAGTGCTCCTTAGCATACACAAGACACACTGTCCAGCATAGGGGCCTGTCCTACGCAGTGGAGGATGCTCTTCAGAGGAACAGAAGTAAGCAGGGTATGATCACTACGGACTAAAGGAACAATGAGTGGACTAAGACGTCACCAGCTCACACCAAATTCTGTGAAATGTCTATTAAAAACAAGGTTTGCCATGGGAGGCATGTCCCTTTCTGAGTGATTACAGAGGAGGGTTGGATGGGGTGAGGGGTGAAGGCAGGGGAGGCCGTGGTTGGGATGTAAAATAATTTAATTAATAAAAAATAGAAAAAAACTTGAGCTTTTCAAACACACCATTAAGAAAATGAAAAGGCAACAACAAATTGAAATACACTTCCAAAGCCTGAATTTCCATATAGATACATACATACATACATACATACATACATACATAGATTGTCTGAACATCAACATCTCCACCTTAATCTGATATTCAAAACATTAAATCACAAAAGGTGACAATCTTTGTAAGAACTGAAGGCTCACCTGTACCAGATGTACTGACGCAAAAATAACAGGCGATCTGTAATAAAAAGAAGCAGTCATTTGCAAACAACTTGTAAAATGAGACCAACCTAATATACACTATAACTTTTATAAGACCATATATTTGCTTATATTAAAGTCCACGTGTACGTTACTCAAACATTGAAATATTTCCCAACTACAAATTTTAAAAATGGTTTTTTGAGATGCTAAATTTAATCTAAGAAACCTTATTCAAATCATTACTAGGAATCACAGTAGATTGCTCTTTAAAACAAATATATTTGTATGAAGTATAAAATCTAAATCTAGATAGTAATTAGAACTTTGCAACAACTTTATAAGTAATACCTGGAGAAGTCTGTGATAAACAAAATTTCAAACACAGGTTTAAGACTGCTTTATATCATCTGTGTGGTGTGTGTGTGTGTGTGTGTGTGTGTGTGTGTGTGTTTGAGGGACACAGAGAAACACACACACACTCCTGTACACACAGTTAGGTATAGAGTGAGGGAGAAAAGTCTGAAGAAGAACATCATATTTAGGTTGTAAAATGAAGAAACTTTTATTATTTAATGTAGTTACTTAAACTTTCAATTTTTTTCTAAATTATTTTAATCAGTTATATGTCTTCTAAATTAAATCAAAACTTCATTTGTGATAATGAAAACTGAATATACCACAACTTTAGTTATTCATAAGTTTTCAATTTTTTTGAACTGATTCTTCTCTTCATAAGGAACTCACACCCAACATAAGGATAGCCTAAAAGGTCAGAAAGACAGACAGGTAGTCACATTCCCAAAGAACGATGTGAACAAATCTCCACATCTAAAAACATTAAAGGGGAGTTAGAAAAATGCTCGGTGGTTAAGACCTGGGTTTGATTCCCAGCACAGGCACAGTGGCGCACAACAATCTATAACTTCAGCTCCAGCAGACTCTACATCTCTTCAGACCTCCATGGGTTCCTGCACACACATGGTATACACCACACACACACACACACACACACACACACAAACACACACAGGGACACCCACATACATTAATACATACATATAATATGAAATAAATAAATATAAGACAGCACCTACCTTATCAGTCTGCTGGAAGAATTATATTAATCTGTTAATAAAGTCCTCATAGCTCAAAAGGCTGGTGCTCAATTATTTTTCAGACTCTTGTTGGTTTATATGTAAAGTCTATCATTGGCTAAATGAATGCTCAATTTAATCACATTTGTAATTTAAGTATTTTTTACATTCTATCTGAACCTCTGTGTAAACATGTGCAATGGTGTCTCACACTGGGCTCATCACCTCCTGGTACAACACGGGGAACGGCTAAACCTAGGCTACAGTTTAGTTCTAAGCAGAGTTAGAGATAGGTAAGACTGAAAACCTACATACATACGTACACACACACACACACACACACACACACACACACATACATACATGCATCTGTAGAAATAATTACATATAAGATTAAAGGCAGACAATATGTATGCTAACGACCTTCATCAGGTTTTATATCAGAAGTCTAAAAGAAACTTTTTAAATCACTAGGCTGTCTAGAATTGCACAGTTGTGAAATGAGAAAAAACTGTCCACTAACTATGCAATACATAAAACACAAGTCATATTTACCTCTGATGGCTTTTGTGATGATGAATGATGCCCCATGCTTTCGGTTGCCTCTAAGCTACAATTTAAAAAAATTTAAAAATGTTTTAAACTTACTTTTTTTTAATTTTACAATACTTACAACATATTAATTTTAACTTCTTTATTTCTATCCAGAGAATTGATTACTATCAGTATTTTAAAACTTCTTCCAGACTGAAAAAAACATCATCTAGACTGTGTGCAGTGGCTTAAGAGTGAAATTGACAGTTATAGGTACACGTCAGAAAGAACACAAAAATGAGGTTAGAAACTGTTTTCAAATCAAAACACCAATAAAAAGACAAAAAAAAAGCAGGGGCAGGGCTGAGGTGTATTTAAGTGGTAGGAAACTTGCCTATGATGTGTTGGGCTAAACAAAGATCAGGTTTTACCATTCAAGACTATATTTGTTGACAAGTCAGTACAGTTGACTTAGATAGACCACAGAAACCTAAAACAAATTTTACTTGGAGGAAAAGTAGTTATCTGTTGTGTATCCATGGAGACAATGTTATTAACAAAACACAGATATAACTACTACATTAAAAAATTTTACTCCATAATTATAAACTGAATGCTGTAAGATAAAGAATAACAGTATTTCCTATGGTGAGTACTATATGAAAGTATAGTAAGTACTATATTAAATTACTACCAAGAATAAAATGAATAAAAGCATTAGCAAGTGCAGGTACATTATTCCCTAAGAAACCCACTCAACAAACAGGAAGAAGTCATCAGGAGACAATTTGGCACCGTGGAAGTATAGAAAAGTGAATCAGATGCAGAGCCTAGAGGTCAATAGCTGTGTGGAGTAGATATGGAAATCTGTAATAAAGAGAGACGTGAGAGGGCAAAGTACAGTGAGGATTCCGTACAAGGTGACGCTGTGCTGTTTTTAAATCAATGTATAATGTTAAGCACGCTGAGACATTATTACAGACGTTGTCAGAAGTGTCACGTGTCTTTATCCAACTAAAAGGCAGCACGGAACAGCCTCTTAATTTCATAATCTACAAAATGTCCACATTATTCAGGAGAAGCAAGAATTAATAAAAGCAATATATGGAGATCTCTGCCCATACAAGACATAATTTAAAACAAGTGGAAGAAACACTCAAAAAAGACAGCAATGGAACACAGTGGGTTGGATTCAGGAATCTCTACTAAAAGTCCTTCGTGGTCATGCTGCTTCCCCAGGACCTAATACACTGGCATGTCATGCCCTCTGTATGATATGTCAAATAAATGGTCCTGGGGCTCCTGTTCTTCACCCTATGATTAGAAGGCTGTCCCTAGGAAACTAGTAACTCCGGGGTCCAGAAGTTAGCAAACACCGTACTTCGTCTCCTGCAGACCTGGAGAACGACCACAGCTTCTTTCTTTTCATTCCCTTCGCATTTTGCTCAAACGGTCACTTAAGGCTTGGTAAGGAAAACGGTCACTGGTCGGTTTTCTCTCCTCCACAGTGGAAGTTCCATGAAGACAACTCATCTCTGGGACCCGGGTGTACAGGCAGGCAGGCAGATCACACACATACACACACACACACACACACACACACACACACACGTACACGCCTATTACTGAGATGTCAAGAAGACCGTGTGCACACACAGACAGACAAACCACACACGTACAAGCCTCTTACTGAGATGATGAGAAGACCGTAGGGGTCCTGCAAAATTCTCCCGCCACAGAGAACAAGAAAGCAAGCCAAGTACGGATGTGGAAAGGACTCCCTCCCTCTAAGGCAGGCGAGTGACACCGACCACCCGAGTGGGTGACAGACTGCCTGAGGACCGACAGCCGAACTCTGACTCCACAGACACCCCTCAGCGAGCCCCAGACCCAGCAGCCCCGCCGTTGCCAGGCGACAGCACAGCTGCCATCCCCGCTCCGCTGGGCTGCGTGGCACCGCGACGTGGCTCCACACGCCACGCGCCCGCGTCACGCCGACCGCCTTCAAGGAGGGTCCGGTTCACCTGCACTTCTGTCTCGGGTGGCCACTCGGTGTTGACCAGCAAGTCATAGAGGATCGTCTCCTCCTCGTCTGCAGAGCCGGGACTCGAAGCCGGCACTGACTCGGAGGCCGCCATGTTGGCCCGGAACAGAGTGGCGGAGGGAGGGGCCCTACGGTAGCTGACGCGGGTCAAACTTCCTGGGACGCGGCCGCTGCTGATTGGAAGAGAGTGGAGTGAATTAATTGGCTGCTGAAAGGGCATACTATGGGTTGAAAAATGACGGTGTCATGTGTAAGGTAGATCTTGGACTCTGTCCGTTCTGTGCTCATTTGTGCCTAAAATGACTCAAGTTCCTGAACCTTTCTTACCCAGTCAGTTTCTACAAAAGACTAGGTACAAGTACCTCCAGAAATGCTGGTGTTCATTTAAGTACCCATCCCCTAACACAGAAAGTGTTCGGCCAGAGGGTTTTAAATATACCAAGGGGTTATTCAGATCTACAGAATAAACTAACGGTTGGGTATCACACGGATGGTGTTTTTAGGCTCCTAAAACACCCAGTGAGGGCAAGAGGGTCTGATGTAGACTTCCTATGACAGGTAGAGCTTGTCAGCTATGTAACCGAAGATGTCCTAGAAATCACTGTACAACATGGATTAGCCTTAGGTAGACTCAGTCCTCCCCAGGACTCAGAGTACAGATATGTGCCATCGTGAGCAGCCATGGACCTTCGACTATAAACAAAAATTGGATCCACTGGAGAAGGTTGGGAAAGAATATTTAAGTTAGAAGCGACTGCAGCACATAAAGACATAGATAGAAAAATTGAGTTGCAGTGACAGACAGGGTGACTAGAGAGAGGCCAAGCTGGGAAATAGGGTAGAGAACATAAAAATACGACAGCTTGAGGATTCCCTAGAGGGGATACCTACCTCATTTGTTCATTTACTTATTCCTGAACAAATGTCTCTCTGTGGAAGGCCGTTTACTGAAAACAGAACCAACTGTGACCTGAATGACCACATGGGCTGCGTTAAGAAGAAGCACAATTTCCCAAAATACCTTTCAGAAATGATACTGTACAATAACCATCTCTGCACATTAGGCAATGATATAATTAAAAGACACAACTGGAGCGTTCTAATAGTTCCCATTTCTCTCCAAGTTAAATTAACTCAAAGCCATATATCTTTTGCCTGCACCTTTTATTCTCACAGCTGAACTTCTATTGCACACACACACTCACACACACACACACACACACACACACACACACACCCCATTTAGTTAGACTCTTACCGTGTCTGAGACACTAAACGCACATAAACAACAGGCACTTTGACAGGGATGTTCCCCTATGCACAGAGGTTCTACCTGATATATGATGGCTTTCTCATATCCTTCCAGTTTCTGTTTAAATGCCACCTTCCTTCTTACCTCTACCCTGCCTGCCTGTAGTAGGAGGACCTTTTGTTTGTTCCTGGCCATCCACACTTAAAATAACCACACAGAAACTCTGTTATTTGCAATGCTGTTTGGCCAATAGCTTAAGCATATATCTAGCTTACTCTTATATCTTAAATTAACCCATTTCTATTCATTTGTGCATTACCACGTGGCTGTGGCTTACCAACAAAGTTCCAGCATGTCTCTCCCCAGCAGTGGCTGCATGGCATCTCCCTGTCTCCCCCTTCTTTATTCATTAACCAATAAAAACAACACATATACAGAAGGACCTCCCACACCACCTGCCTGTATCTAAATTTGCAAACACCTCACCACTACTTCAGCTTCCCAGCCTTCTCCAAACCTGCTCAGTTATTTAGTGTTCTTTTTTTCATAACACATATCATCATTGGATAGGCTATGTGATGTGTAATGTATTGTATCTGTGCACTCTCTGTCCTCAACCTCCAAAATGTAAGTTCCAACCTGGCAGAGCGTGCCATCATCTTGTATAATAAATTCAATACATAGCAGCACTGTGTTCCCAGCATTTATAACAATACCAAGCACAGAGCAAGGGACAAAATTTATATTGCTGTTGCGTAAAAGAAGAATTTCCAACTTTTTTTTAAACAAACTCCTACTACATGGCACCAGAAAGCTTAGAACTCTTACTGTCAAGCAAACCTCTTGCATCTATCTTCTGTAGAGTTCCCACTACACAGGGATTTTTGAATGACTTATGTTTACACACTCAGAGTATTTTTTTGCAGCTTCTGGGTCTTTTCATCAAGTTCCCAACTGCAAACCCCAGCATTCTTTCTATCTATTCTACATAGCATAACAAGTTACATAAGTGCAAAGAGCATGCCTCACCCAGCACACCAGAGAATACAGAGATCTGAATACTGGGCAGGGGAGATGGTAGAGTTCCCACTGGAGTTATACAGTACCTCAAAAGAGCACCCACTTTCAACGGCATACCAACTTTCCTTGTACAACCTCTCCCCTGTCTTTCCTTTGACAGATATTGAAATGACTTTCTGCTTCTTCCATTTTCTTTGTCACATCTACCTGATCATACAGCTGCAATGAACAAAGGATGTGTCCTTGGACTTGAGAGTTAAACCTCCGTTCACAGAGGGAAACTACAAACTTACTAAACTCCATGACCACAATAGAGCAAAACGGAACCAGTGTTTAAGCAAGGAACAGTGGCTCACGTCTGTAATCCTAGCACTTGGGAGATTGAGACAGGAGGATCCTCCTGAGTTCAAAACCAGCCTGAGCTGCATAGTGAGCCTTTAAACAAACAAGCAAGCACAGTTCTTGAGATCCATATGTTCTTTTCTTCATAGGGCAGCACATGATAGAGATTTGTATCGCAAAGGATAACTCAATACTGTAGGTAAAGCATTCCAACAGTTGATGAAGTAAATGAAAAGTTGACCAGGCGTGCTATGCCAGCATATAGAATTATATTGTTATCAGCCTGCTCTTTTGAAGAAAAATAAAATGTGGTATGTAAGAGTTTGGTTGCTGAGCGCTACTATAGCCATCTAATCAACATCATCCTGCAGTTGAAATTCTATCTTCTATGGTCTGCGTACGGCTTCCCTCCAAATTCACATGTTAAACATTCTGAACTGGTGGGTAATGAAGTAAGGTTCAGGAAAGATGACTAAGGTGGCTGGAAAGATGCTCAGAGCAGGTGAAGGGTTGCTGCACAAGTTTAAGGACCTGTCCCAGCACAAACACATAACACAAAGCTAGGAATGGCTGCACAGAAGTCAGGGACAGGAAGATCGCTGGGTCTTACTGGCTACTACCTAGGTCCAGTTTCACAGAAATAATGTTTTAATAGGCAGAGGGCGATAGAATAGGACTCGCAGCTTGCCCCTCTGCCTCCGTGTGTGTGCATGCACACACAGACACAGACACACACACAGACACACACACACACACATCGTATACACACAAAATAATTTAGCGATCTTCTTCTATCCCTTCTACCATGTAAGGACACAGGAAGAAAGTGCTGTATATGTGAAGTAGAGTTCCAAACAGATGTACCCTAATCTTGAACTCAGCCTCAAGGACTGTCAGCAATGAATTTCTTTTGTTTAGAATAGGTTCATTTAGATATTTTATTGTAGCAACCTAAGAGAATACGGATATGCCTATAATTCAGAGACACTTTAAGTCACGAATAAATCATTTTTAAAAGAAAGATTATTGCAGATACTAAACATGAGTTGTAACTCTGTGAAGAACATAAGGAAATAAAATGAATAAAAACTGAGACAGAAACGCAATAGGAGTCGCCCTCGCGGTTGAGTATGCCTGCTCCTGCCCCCTCCGTGTTGAAAGATATATAAGAGGAAACTGAAGCTCTCCATCACTGTGGTCCAGTCGAGGGCCTATATTGATGACTCAAATTCCTAAGAGAAGATGTTGGGGCGAATTCATCTGAAGAGCAATGATCTGATGCTTATATAAGCTTTTGATGGGGAGGAGCAGAAAGGAACTGGGAATAGTAATATTTTCTCATCTTTTTCGACCCTTACCACACATCAAATACATCTCAAATTAACTAAAATGTGATTAGAATTGACTTTGCTGATGGTCATACACATTTATACCTTACCATCAGGCAGGAAATGCTTAATGATGTCGCAGAAGACGCAATTTGTGTCTCTTAATTCTTCCGTGTAGAGCTATCATTAAGCGATAGACTCATTTCTCATGAGCTCAGCTTTTTAGTCCCTGTCCGCAAAGAGGCCCATTAAACTAAAAAGCTATCAATGATTCAGTAGTTAACCCTTTTCTGCTTCTGCACATTAGAGACCAAAGAAATTGGTTAGTTTTTGGAGTTCCTTCCATTTCAAATTTGGAACTGTGTAACCGTTTTGAATTAAGGCATGGAAATCCTACCCCTCATAGATGCCATACATTCCTACCTGATTGCATAGAGTCATTCAAGAAATTCTTTTTTCTCTTCGAGGCAAACCCTCCATAAATATCCTAAGACTGCTATAATATCTCTTGGCCAGCAAAATAATACAAAGTTCAGGCATAGCTTGAGCCAAGAAGAAATCCCCAGCCCCCTACATGAATTTTGTTTACTGTAATCCACTATACTTTGAATCAGGTCATTTCTTCCTCTATTTCTGTCACTCTAAAATTAAATGAGATGTCCCTGGGGAAGAGATCCTCCCACAGCCCCAAGCAATGGCAGTCACCATGTGCTGTTCAATGAACTTCCAAGCTGACTGACTGCTTTTATTGGCTATTGATAGATGTTATGTGTGCTTTAAATTGTTCTCTCATCTGTATAGTCTCTCCGGGAATGGACAGACTGGCACTTGGGAAGACAAACTGAAGCTTGGAAATCCATTCACAGACCTGGAAAGCAAGGCAGACAGAATTCCAAGATCACAACAGAGCAAAATCCACACATGGCTCCACAGGTTTGACTCCTGTGACTTTTTTCCCCCACAAGATGGCACATCCCAGAGAACGCTTGGCAACAATGACAAAGCTGCACTCACGTGGTGAAGAGGTGAAATGCCCTGCTGTGGATGACCAGATGGAAATGGAAACAATAGACAAATAAATAGTGCAAATAAAACATATGGGTAAATTAACAGTTGTTGACTTAGGATTTAGAATCGCTTTTTAAAATTCTGTTTCAGAATGACATCATACTTTGATGTGTTTCAGAATATAAAATGAGTTAGTGGACACCATACATGCATTTGCAATTGCGTGTGGCTTTGGGAGGATCTGTTCTCCCCAGCAATATCCCATTTAATTTCAGACTGACAAAAATAGAGGAAGAAATCATCTGCATGAAAGTACAGTCGATTAGAGTAAACAAAATTCATATAGGGTACTGGGGATTTCTTCATATGCATGGAATATTAATGGTAAAATCTTGGTATGAGTACAAGAGTCCATCATAAAATTCTTTCAAGTTTGTTACATATGAAAATGCTGCAAAGAGGTAAATCTTGAACACTAGAAGTAGGGGAAGATGGTCTCTTTGAGATCAAGAGAATGCTGCAGGCACTAAATAACTTCATACCTAATGAGAAAAGAAACAGTCTTATGTTTGTTACAGATGAGGAAAAGTAATGTGCAGCTCCAAAAACATGGGGTGGAATACAGGAAATAAAGAAAATGTATTGATTTGAGCAGGGTGTGACTGGACACACTAAGATAAAGAGGAATAGGGCCCAGGCCTAGAAGTATCAGAGAGAGAGAGAGAGGGAGGGAGAGAGAGAGTGGCCCCAGCATCTGCCCAGAAGTGTCAGAGATGGGTGGTGGCCATGGCGACCTGGAAGCATTGACAGTAGGAGTCAAAGACCCCTGCACACCAAGAGGAATGATCACCAGAGAGTTACCCCGTCTGCATCTGGAGGAGCCATCAATGGAGCCTCAGCCACCTCCTGCACCAGTTGGAGGAAGAGATGGGTAGACAACAGTGCAAGAACACACTCAACAACATAAAGAGCAATGCCACACCACCAGAAACCAGTGATTCTAAAATAGCAAGACCCGAGCATACCAAAGTAGATGAAGCAGAAGAAAATGACCTTAAAAATAACTTTATGAAGATGATTGAGACTCTTAAAGAGGAAATGAACATTTTCCCTAATTAACTAGAAGAAAAGACAAATAAAAACTTAGAAGAAATCAACAAACCCCTTAAAGAAAGCCAAGAAAAAGCAATCAAATGGGTGAAGGAAATGGTTCAAGACTTAAAAACTGAAATAGAGGTAATAAAGAAAACACAAACTGAGGGAATTCTGGAAATGGAAAAGCTAAGTAAATGATCAGGAACTTCAGGGGCAAGCATAAGCAAAAGAATACAAGAAATGAAAGAGAGACTCTCAAGTGTTGAAGATGCCATAGAGGAAATAGATTCATCAGTCAAAGAAAAT